>NW_028261389.1:64684118-64834618 GCF_051295495.1 Thamnophis sirtalis
CGCAGGAGCCATGGTTAAGAACAAGCTGTTTATTCAGAACATAGATGACAGCAATTCAAACTCCCCGGTAACGCGCCAGGGTATTTATACAAAACCAGAGCAACTGTCAGAATTGACCAACCAATCAGGGGCTGGTAACTGGCTAGCAACAGGCTATGCTGCGTCCAGCCAATCAGAGCGCAGCATAGGCTATTGCCGGCCCTTCCAGAATATCCCCTGATATTCAATAACTACAAACTACAGACACTGTATATATGGTTTGTTTTATTTTGTACTAGCCGATAATTCAGTGTTGCCCTCGTATTTATGTATAGGGGAAAATGTCCGGACCAAACATAATTTCTAATGTTGGATTTTCCTCCTTACCAAAGGGAGCCCCCTTATGGAGTACCGTGAAACCATTACCATGGCAACTCCACTGCACTGCACAGTAGAAGCCATTTTACAGCAGTACAGAAGAAGCCATTTTAAGGCACAACAGCCTGTATCTTAACAGAACACACACACCAATGGCTTTTAGCAGTGTCTCTTACCCCCACAATATTTTTTTCTAGAGAGTAAGTCATCTGTGTACCAAGTTTGGCTGAAATTGCTTGAGGTGTTCCAGAGTTTTGCTGGAACACACACACACACACACACACACACACACAGAGAGAGAGAGAGAGAGAGAGAGAGAGAGAGAGAGAGAGAGAGAGAGAGAGAGAGAGAGAGAGACATTAAATCTAGATCTAGATTACATTTTACAAGTAACTTTATTTTATAAATAACTTATGTAACTTAAGGCAGCAAACATAATACTTATTTCTCCTCTTATTTTCATCACAATTGTTCTGTGAGGTAGTTTAGGTTGAAAGAGAGTGACTGGCCTAAAATCAACCACCTAGGGTGAAACTAGAACTCACAGTCTCCTGCCACTCTTCACTAAAGTGGCTTTCATTATAAGAGAGCTTTCAATTACTGGTCAGTTTTTCAATATGGTGCTTCTTTTACAAATCGTTTGCTAAGTCAAGATAAAGATAAATGTCCCAGGATGTCACAGAAATGTTTTCAGCAATAAGGGGAATGCAAACTAGTTATAAATGTTTTACTGAGTTTCTAATATTTTCATCCAAATGACAGTAAAAGTTTTAAATCTTGGCTTTACTTTTTAATGGAACCTAATGTCTATCATTGGCTAAACTGTTCTCCTAGTCAGGTACTTACTTATAAAAAATCATTTTTTCTCCCCAACAGGTGATTCTCACATTATTCTTTTCAGCATAAAAGGATAATGGGGGAAAAAACACATTTACTTGTTTTTAAACACCTTCATCTTTCTCTTTTCTATTCAGCCTCCACAGCCATTTCTCCTGTCAAAATGGTAATCAATCACATCATAAGTTAATCAATGAATAAATCAATGAATAAATTTGCTTTGCATGAGCACCCTTAATCTTATTTTATATAAACTTTTATTAGTAAACTCCTGGGGCCATTTGCTGGAATAGAGTAGTCATTTACTGTAGTGAATGGGAAAAATTCACAATCCATATTTAAAGATTGGGATGCTCTTTCTATTTCTGTGAGTTAAATATGTTTGAATTCAAAAGAGGCATCAGAGCTTTGAATAGTGTGATAATTTTATTCAGAGACCTACCTTTGCCCTTTATGTGGGGAAAAAACCCACAACAATAGCCACATACATAACAAACTGTTACCAACATAAACTAGAAAAAGAAAAAAATCTACGAAATGTCATCAGTTTAAATTAATTTGAAGCAGGCCTATGAGTTAAATTGCTTTAACTCAATTAATATGTCCCAACTTTGAGTTCTGTCAGTGTTTTCCGGGTGAACATTTTCTCAGATATTGGGATGGCTAATTTTATTTAGGGTATTTGTAGCACTAAAACTCAAGTCGGCACTTCTGTCTCTTCCAAGGTCTATACCAGTGGTGGGTTCCGGATCCCATTGCAACTGGTATGGTGCAACCGGGCCAGACGTCCACCACATCAACACATGCAGCACACATGCATATGCGCACAGTGCATTCATGTGTCCTTACTGTCCGCTATGCTTCCGTGATGCTCCAGCTGCTTGGCGGAGCATCACGCAGGCACCATACACTCCGTGCATGTGCGCGGAAGCCCCAAAAACTTCAAATACCAGTAAAGATTGGGGGCGGGTGGGCATGTCTCTGGAGCACTGTACTGGAATGGTACCTGGTGCTCCCAGCAGACACTGGTATGCCCATACTGGGGCGTACCAGTCGTAACCCACCAGTAAACTAAACTCACATTAGTTCAACAGTTGTGGCCAATGCAAAGGGGTTATTGAAATTGTTTTTGAAAATAGCCAAAAGGTACTGAAAGGCTTTGTGAGGAATGTATAAACAGGCCTTCTTTTGAGTCAGACCAGTGATCCCTCTAGGGCAAACGTGTCAAACTCACGTTGTCATGGCTGCATCACGTGACGAATCTGGACTCTTTCCCCCTTGGCTAAAACAGGCAAGGGTGTGGCCAGCTTATGACGCATCCAGCCCACGGGTTGGGAGTTTGACAACCCTCCTCTAGGTTAATACTGTTAACATTGGATAGCTCAAAGTCTTCAGATTTTCAGGAACACATTTTTTTCAGCTACATCTGAAGATGCTAGGGATTGATGGTGAAACTTTAGAGACATTTGAGATAGAGATTCTTAGGCTACATCCCTTGAGCTACATCTGACTGCTTTTCTAATGGAAACCATTAATTATACTGATTGCTCTTTTCTACAAGGAGAAGGAGCTCTTTCACTTATCAGAGGCAAGTTAGATTCAAACCCTGGTCTCAAAATAAATTGTGGTTCAAAAATAAATCTTTAATTCCCCCACTGACTTTTGTTTGATAATAGAAAGATAATAAGCAACATCAGGTACTAATTTAAATCCCAACTTTCCTTTTTTTTCCCTTTTTTTTTTTTTTAAAAAAAAAGCAATATCCTCTATTTCCTGAACTCTTCTTTTTGAGATTGTGGTAGAAGTTCATTTTGTATCTTGTCAAATTCTAATTATATTAGTGAGTTAACAATAGTTTAAAAATACTTGAGGAAATTTACAAGCAGATTTTGCTGCTTGTAAAGAGGGGAAAGAGCCCACTTTGATCACAAATATTGATGCCTAGGACTATAAATCAGGTGCTCAGGAAATATCTGTGCTTAATCTTTGTCCTAATGCATTGAAGGAGGCAAGATGTTTGGAGTTTTGCTAGGATGGGAGGGTGGACTTAACCTATTAAATTAGTAAAGTCTTCCTTAGCAAGTTTCCTTTGATGTTATTGGCTGACATCTCAAAGCACATATAGCTTTTCAACTGCACTGCTGAATCAGTTTATGCAGCGGAACACAATATCTTCCAGTTCTTTTGCAAGCCCACAAGCATGACAAAAATGATCCTTCTAGTTCACATTACTAACAGATTAAAAGTTGCCCAAAATAATCTAGTAGGTGAGGTGGGTGGCATAGTTAGTTAGTTAGTTAGTTAGTAAGTAAGTAGGTAAGTAAGTAAGTAAATTTATCTTTATACATTCTAGATAAATCTTCTTGTGTCATATATCAAATGGCACATCATTTTATAACAGTTGACTTTAAATTTTTACTGTAAATTTCAATCCTTTCAACCATATACTTTCCCAACCATATCTCTACATTACAAAAAGTTTAGCCCACTTTATCATACGTCCTTTCACTTTTTCTGTTTCAAATTTCAATAAAAGTTTATACATTTTAGCAATCACATGCTCATCATATGTCCACATTGCTGTTTCAAAGTTAGTCTTAGAACATTCAATACCATAAATTATTATTTGTACTTTGAACCTTTTTTAATAACTGTATGTAGGAAAATTATGTCGACAACTATGTTCCACTGAGCAGTTGTTCTTTTGATTTTATTCCATATTCTCCTTGACGGAATTCTAGTATCTTACAGTATGTTAATCGTTTGTATTTGCCTATTGTTTCTTGTCTATAAAATGCTTCTTGTGCTGAGAGTCATAAATTGTTTTCAGGCAATGGATTCATATGCATTTCATATTTCCAATATGGCAAGTCTAACATAGTGATTTTTAAAAATCTGTAGTAACCTTGACTTTATTGTACCACAAATATTCATGCTGCCCAAATGTGAGATCATGCCCTTCTAACCATAAAAGTCTTCTTTTAGCAATATCTACTCTTTCACTGAGACCAAACAGCAAACTACAACATAACAAATTCAAATCAGGTAAATCAATCCTCCTCTTTCCCTTGCCTCGGCTATGCGATCTCCTTTCGTTCTCTGTCTGCCTACTTCACTCGTTCAGGCAGTGAACGAAAGCAGGTCGCATAGCCAAGGGCAAATGAGCCTGCAGCCTCCTTCATTCCTTTCTTCCCTCAGTGCCCATCAAAGTGCTGCCCCCGCTCGGCTGCTGCCACAACCCCTCTGCCTCTGGCCTGAGTGGTAGCGAGTGATGGCAGCATGGGGTGGCTGGCGGTGACAGCTACTGCTCCTGGGCTAACTGTGGGTCGCACTGCTCGATGGGCAGTGCCCCAACTCCCCTGCCACTGCTGCCAACACTGCGCCACCTCAGCAGCAGCACCTCTCACTCACAAAACTGAGGCAATAGCAGTAGACTTATATACCGCTTCATAGGCCTTTCAGGCCTCTCTAAGCGGTTTACAGAGAGTCAGCATATTGCCCCCAACAATCTGGGTCCTCATTTTACCCACCTCGGAAGGATGGAAGGCTGAGTCAACCCTGAGCCGGTGAGATTTGAACCGCTGACCTGCTGATCTAGCAGTAGCCTGCAGTGCTGCTTTTAACCACTGCGCCACCTTGGCAGGAAAGAAGATCAAGATACATGGAACCACAGATTCCCCGCTTTCCCCTGCCCCACAGCTCGCCACAGCTTGGGTGGGACCAGTGCATGTGCAGAGTGAGTGGAGTTTGTGACCAACTTTAAAGTGAATAGGGCTGTTTGTGACTAAATGGGACAGAGAACATAGAGGGATGAAAGGGAACATGGAGGTAATCTAGTCCAACCCCTTCCCAAGGCAGGAGTCCTTCCTTCTCTTTGAGAGCCATCAGTGGCAGACATGAGGGAAATGGTGTGTATGTGTGTATGAGAGAGAGAGAGAAAGAAAGATTGAGAAAGAGAAAGAAAGAAAGTTGGAGAGAGAGAGATAAGAAAGAAGGAAGGAAGGAAAGGAAAGAAAGAAAATAAATGGGGGAGAGAGACACAAGAAGGAAGGAAGGAAGGACGGACAGACGGAAGGAAGGAAGGAAGGAAGGAAGGAAGGAAGGAAGGAAGGAAGGAAGGAAGGAAGGAAGAAGAAAGAAAGAAAGAAAGAAAGAAAGAAAGAAAGAAAGAAAGAAAGAGAGAGAGAGAACTTATGATCACAATTAAGTCCAAAATTTTGACTGCTAAGCAAGAGCATTGTTAAGTGAGTTTCACCACATTTTCCAACTTGGCCATGCCCACCCAGTCACATGACCGCCGAACCACTCCCACAAAACAGGCCACACCTACAGAATAGGTTCTAAAAATTTTTGAAACCCACCACTGAGTGTTACCCAAATATTTTACTTTTTTCTGACTCTTAAAACTATTTCTTTTATCATTTCTGTTTGATCCTCTGTTTTCATGTTAGCATCTTCATCTTCTGATTATATCTTAAAACCTGCTGATGTACCAAATTAATTGATTTTTTTCCCATTAATTCAGGGCTCCACAGGTGGCTGCACAACAATTCAACCATGAATTGAATATGGAAAAGCAACGATATTAGCCTGGCAACCAAATGTAGGTTAGTCCACTCTATTATGCTCCCTGTAGTTACCAATGGTTGTGAAAGTTGGACCTAAAAAGCAATAAAGGAAGAAAACAGGACTCCAATTAAACATAATATCTTGGACTATATCCTCAGACAAAGAGCAGACACCGAAAATAAATGATTTTCCTGCTTCTCTAGGCTAGGAAGAACATTTTTTTCAAATTTTATTTTTGTCTGAAATGGAAGCTTAGTGGTTAAATGGGATTTTGGCATTCACTTACAAAGGATTTATTTGCAATTGTAAGTTATGGCTTGGACTATCTCCTTTGCAATGGTTCTGAGAAAATCTTTGATAATATCTATTTTATGAGCCTTAGTAGTCAAATATTCTGAAAAATATATTTTTCTGAAAAATATACATAATCTGTAATTGTCATTTTTATGCCGCCCTGCATCCATAAGCTGTAAATTTAACAACAACAACTAAATTTACAACGTTCTATTACTGGAACACCAAATTGACAAAATTCTTCTCAAGTTGCCAAAATTAGCTTTGCCAGAAGTTTGGGTTCAAATGTAACAAAAATTGCTGAGAACACCAAATTGACAAAGTTCTCAAAAATGATCATGTGACACTTTTGAATCCCAACTGATAGACATCTGGGCCACAACATACCTAACATCACTATTGTGGAAAAGAAAAAAAAGTCTGGTGCATTGAGATTTCAATACCAGGTGATGCCAGAATTAAAGAGAAACAGCTAGAAAAAAATAACAAAATACTATGATTTTCAAATTGAAGTTGAGCACTATGGAGCAAGAAATCAGTACCACTAGTAATAAGAGCCCTTGGCGTGATGCCCAAAGGGTTGCCTGGGTACATGGAGATTTTGAACTTATTAGACCTGAATATTTTCACTTTGTAAAAAACCACTTTACTTGGAACTGCCCCACAGAATCCTTCCCTATCTTATCACCTTCTCTCCCTCAGGCTGGCCCCACAGAATCCTATCCTATTTTATCCCCTTCTGTCCCTCAGGCATGCCCCACAGAATCCTATCCTATCCCCTTCTCTCCATTAGCCTTGCCCCACAGAATCCTATCCTATTCTCTCCATCAGCCTTGCCCATAGAAACCTCTCCTATCTTATCCCCTTCTCTCCCTCAGGCTTTCCCCACAGATGTTACTTTAATATCTGTTGGGTCCTTGGTTAGAACTTGAACTGTTAAATTCTTACGAGTCCCAGAGTGTGAATCAAATTGAAGATTGAACCTTTAATAATACTTTTGGTAGTTTACCTTGTGTAATTTTAATATTCTGCTCAGAAATTCATTGCAGTCTCCCATTAAGCGCCAATTTTTATAAGCAAAGCCTTCACTTCTGCGACAAAGCCAACAAAATATAAACTCTTTTCAGTTGATGAAGATTGGATAACTTACAGGGAAAAAGTGGAGGAGAATTTATTATTTCTTCCCATTTGCAGCTAGGCCTCATTTAGCCACAATCATGTTCAGCAGTGAAGGAAGTGCTGAAAAAGTAACTTTGAATCTATCTTCATAGAGTTATGACTTTTGCAGGACTTTAAAGCAAAGGAAAGCTGAAAGAAGATACAAGAACTGCCATGGTTTCAAGTTAGCAACTGGTTTGTTTAATTATTGAGTTGCCATTTCCAGTTGTGGTGGCTGAACAAAGACTATCTGCATAGGAAGAAATAAATGAAGCATAAATGTCTTTACTCTGGTCATGTCCACTTCCTGCGTCAAACACGTAACTCTCCCTTACCCTACACTCAGATGGGCTCTATGGTAGACTATACTTCGATTATGCATGCGTAAAATGCTATCTGTAAGGGTCACTTAAACTTTAGTCAAAACCTTCACCACATTCCTCTCTTTCTCAACCATTTTTAATCATTAGTTTTATCTACGTAGAGTTAAGAACACAGTTTTTGGTCCCAGACGGCTCCTCTCTGGCTGTATGCATGGAAGCAGCTGCCATGGCTGAATATTATCTATTGAAATTATTCACTGATATAGAAAGTGACACTGAGAATTATTCCAATAGCCCACCAGGGAAATGGCTGTGTTTGCTTCTAGCAGGATGGTTTCCTGCTTTATAAGAATCACTCTGAATCCCTATTCCCCTTGATTGTTGCATACTGGTGACATATCATTTTAAAATTGGTATTTTAAAATTTGACATTAATAGTGTTTATCTCCAGAAGCCTGTATAATCTTGTGTGAAGGGTGAAATTGCAATTGACATTTTGAATCCCTTTTTACTGAAATCAGTTTGATCTTTCCACTGCAGTCCTTTCAAAATCATGTTGGCTTATATAAGCTTAAAACACAAGTCCAATAGTAATTTATAGAAGCTTATAAACAGCATCTTTTCAATAAACAAAACAGGTGGTGTGTTGTAATTACTCTTAATGCATTAATGCATCCTTGAATGTTATACATGTTATGGATCATTTTTTTAAATATATGATGCTTAAAATTCTGCTAACCTGTTTAGAAGCTTTCACATTTGTGAAAAGTCGATTAAAAAGCCATGGGAACAATCAGACTACAGGATTAGAAAGAGAACCACATTAGTCAATTGCAGCAAATCTACTAAGGAATCTTATACTTTTTTAAAAAATGGTGTCATTATTACTATTATAATTATTGAAGTCCTCTTTATCCAATATTTAAGGTCAGCATAAAACAAGGATAAACATTTTTCTTCAAGTCTTGGGACAACATTCAGTTTTCTCTAATAAGTAGTGAAGCATCCTTTGAAGTTGAGAAGTAGCTAAACCAACAACTGGATGGAGAAAAGACTGCTTTGATGCTTCAGCTGGTGGAACAGGTTGATTTATCTTCATTGCACTAATAAACACAATTTCATTTAATGTATCACGTATATGATACCACAGAAAACAAAAATAAATTTACATTCAATAGTTCTTCTGTGCCTGATTTGAAAAATAAAATAAAATATTACTTTCATTGCAGTATGTCTTCCCTTCCCTATTATCTTATTACTTTTATAACTTCAATTCTGCAATATTCAAATCTTTAAAAATATAATTCAAAAATAGGCAGAAAAATATTATAAATTGACACCACTGAGTTCTGCAAACTGCTCTTTATCTGGAGTGTTTCATATAGAGAAATACTGCTTTCAGAGAACATGTGGGCCATGTTGCTGCTCAAGCTATTGTGTCTTTTAGTCAGTGGTGGGTTTCAAATTTTTTTAGAACCTCTTCTGTAGGTGTGGCCAGTTTTGTGGGAGAGGCTTGTTGACCATGTGACCGGGTGGGAGTGGCTTGGCAGTCATGTGAATGGGAGGGAGTTGCTTGGCAGTCATGTGACTGGGTGGGAATGGCCAAAACGATGTCACTGAATTCTTTGCCCCAATGAATGATCTGTAAAAAGAAGATATAAAAAAGGAAATTTATTATTTTGTGCACTTACTACTTAAATAAGATTAAAATAAGTACACAAAACAATAAAAGAGCTACTTACAGAAGGAAGACGACTGTCCTTGCCAGTCTTCAATATCACTGACCACCTTGCTCCAATGAATGGCCTGCAGAAAGAAGAGACACACAAATGAACTCTTCAATTGCATGCACTACATTAGCATGAAACAAGCACACAAAATAATAGAAAAGGAAGATGACTGTCCTTTTGTGTGTCTTCAACATCACCGACTGACCACCTTGCTCCAATGAATGGCCTGCACAAAGAGAAAGGAAGACTTTAATTGCGTGCTCTACCACATTAAAGATGAAACCAGCACACAAAGCAATAAAACAGCTACTTACATAGGAAAGACGACTGTCCTAGTGGTCATACTCTGTTGCCTCTATATCCTGTTAAATAATACTAACTGCAAAAGAAATAAAACAATATTGGACTCGATTGTGGTTGTAAGCTGAGGACTACACTACAGGTACAGAAGGGACCTCTGTTTTCACCCAACAATGTACAGTCTTTTCAAGAAGGCTTTCCCCCAACAAACAGGAAAGATATAGTCTTTCATCTAAGAAGTTAGATCAAGAATGAATGTCATAGGTAGATTCATAGAGCAATACAAATTTCTTTTTCTGAAATTTATTCCTCAATTCAAAAACAGGAATATATGAATTAGGTTCAGTACTTAGGACAGACAAAGTAGCTATTCAAGAGTTAGTGGTGTCATGGTTAGAAGCAATGATAAAGCAAGATATGGATTTAAAACCAGTAATATTTGGTTGGGTATTTCAAAGGGAATAAAATACACCTTCAATTTTACACATGTTGACAGCTGCTGGAATTGTGTTTGCACAACAGTAGAAAAACAAAGATATGAAAATGAATAAATATTAGAATGTGCAGGAATGAATAAATTGACAATTAAAATCAAGAAGGCTTCGAATACTTTTTCATGTGACATTTGTTTTATCAATTGCTAAGTAACAGAAACAGAAGTTAGAAATCTAAAAGTATGAAAGAAAACACCAATTATGTAAGGAAAGGTCACTAAAATGTATAAGGAAATATTAGTACTTGATTGTTATTAATGTGTAGATAACTGTGGAACATTACACACACACACACACACACATACACACACACACACACACATGCACATACGCACACACACTACGACAGCGCCAGGAAAACACCAAAAGAATAACAATTTCCCTCCAAAAGACTGCAGATGAAACCAGGTTTTTCCCTTTACCCTAAGGACAGGAAAGACAAAGCTACTGGAATAAAAACCATCAAGGCATTGTGGGAAATTATAAAGGACAGTGCCAGGAAGCTCACAGAACCAGAAACCACCTCACAATTTCCTAAACAATCAGGTATCACACAGAAACACGCAAAATCTCGCAAAGGTGCCTTGCACCAACCTGGCCTGCCCATAGGAAAGCAGCCACTTTGAGACACATAAACCATGCACCAACCTGCACACTTAAAAGCAACATATTGCATCACAAATAAAACATTTGCAAAAAGCAATAACATTTCTTGTAATAAACATATTATATAAACAATAAAAAATAAAATTTCCATAAAATAATTTTTAAAAAGATATTCTATAAATAATTTAAAAATCCTTAAAAACCATTAAAAACATATTCTATAAACAATAATTAAAAATAGCATAACCTCCCTAAAAGCCTTTAAAAAAATTCTATAAACAATAAAATAATAAAAATTCCCTAAAAATATTTTTTTTAAAAAGATATTCTATAAATAATAAAAAAATCTTTAAAACCATTTAAAAAAACATACTTTATAAATAATAATTAAAAATACGATTTCCTCCTTGAAAGCCATTTTAAAAAATCTATAAACAACAAATAAAATATCCTTTAAAAAACATTAAAAGCCTAAAGAAGGTTCGAGGTTCGAGGTTCATTTTATTTATATGCTGCCCTATTCCCAGCGGGACTCAGGGCGGCGCACAAACCCAAGGGGGAGAGAGAAAAACACAAAAACTACAAAAAGTACAGGGCATTTAAAACAACCAACAGCCACACGATTTGAGAGGGGAAGGGAACTCATTGACCCCAGGCCTGCTGACACAGCCAGGTTTTAACGGCTTTTCGGAAGGCCTACAGAGAGGTGAGGGTCCGAATCTCTGAAGGGAGCTCATTCCAAAGGGCCGGAGCCACCACAGAGAAGGCCCTCCCCCGGGTAGTGGCCAGATGACATTGGCTAGTAGACGGAACCCGGAGGAGGCCTAATCTGTGTGATCTAATGGGTCTTTGGGAGGTAATTGGCAGCAGGCGGTCTCTCAAGTACTCAGGTCCAATACCATGAAGGGCTTTATAAGGGACGACTAGCACCTTGAAGCATATCCGGAGACCAATCAGTAACCAGTGCAGCTCGCGGAGGATAGGTGTAACGTGGGTGTACCGAGGTGCACCCAGAATTGCTCGCGCGGCTGCATTCTGGACGAGCTGAAGTCTCCGAATGCTCTTCCAGGGCTGCCCCATGTAGAGCGCATTGCAGTAGCCCAGTCTTGAGGTCACGAGGGCATGAGTGACTGTTGCAAGTGCCTCCCGATTCAGGTAGGGACACAATTGGTGCACCAGGCGAACCTGAGTAAATGCCCCCCTGGTCACAGCCGACAAATGAAGTTCTAAAGTCAGCTGTGGGTCCAAGAGGACTCCCAAATTGCTAACCCTGTCGGAGAGGCGTAAAATTTCACCCCACAGCCTGAGTGATGGAGTACTAGCCAAAGAAAAAAACCCGAATCACTTACCAGCAGGTAGAATCATCAGCTCTCCAATGCGATGGATGCAGGGAGCAGGCAGGCAACCAGACAGTAGGTAAGCTACCCTGGCAGGCTTAGCCAGCCAGGCGAGACTGGGTGGGGGGATAAGCTCCCACCACCGTCTCCACCCCTGCGCCCATGCTTACTGGTGGCCAGGTATCCTAGGCAAGTTCAGGGACCTTGCAAAGGCCTTGCAAGGTTGCTGAATTTGCAAAAGACACTGGCCGTGCCCCATAAGCTCCTGCCACCGCCACCGCACTTACTGGCAGCCCTGCAGCCCTGCGCTATAAGTGAGCCCGGGATCCTTGCAAGGTTGCAAAAGATCACCAGACTCGCTTATAGTGCAGGGCCACGGCAGGCCACTCCAGTTGGCCTGCTGCCACTCCCCGCCCCACGCTTAGTTGCAGTTTACTTACCTGAGGGAGGCAGCAATAGCAGCAGGGAAGGCAAGCAAGGATCCGATCAGCTGGCAAGCAACAATGTGAGATCCAAACAGGAAAAAAGGTAAGTGGGCATCCGTGCCGTGGTTAAAATAGGGTTCTTAGTGGTAGGCATGGTGTTTGGTAAGCCAGCCAATCAGTGAGCGGCAGGCGGGGCAAGCATGGTGCGGATCAGCGCGGGGAGTGAGCAAGCGGTGACGGAACAGGTGGGGCAAGCGAGCGAGCGAGCAGTGACTGGATGGGCAGGGAAGTGAGTAAGGGGTGGAAGGTGGGAGGAAGGATTCCAGTACTGTCCCCCTGGATGAACAGGTTCTAAAAGATACGGTAAATTTGATGAACCTCTTCTGGCGTACTGGTGCGAACCAGGAGCAACCGACCCCTGCTCCCAGTTTCTTCCCAGTTGAATTTAAGTGCTCGTTATAAAGTCCTACATTGCACAGGTCCAGATTATCTATTAGATTGCTTCTTCATGAAGGCATCTGCCTGTTCCTATAGTTTGCATACAACATTACAGCAAGCATAGTCCAGGTCCCTTCCCTTGCCATCTGATAGGAATTAGGAAGTATCCCTTTTTTATATCAGCCTTTGACCTTGGGAGCCCATTCCCACTTGAAATTTGGAAAGTACTAAGCTTTTAGCCTTCCATAAATAAGTGAAGAGCTAGTTTTTCTCTAGGCACTGAGACAGTAAGACCTGGGGAATTGAAGAAATGAATGGGAATAATTATGGTCCCATCTAGTCTCTTCTCTTCTTTTCTCTTCTCTTCTCTTCCCATCCCTTCCCTTCCCTCTTTCAATATTGGTTTTATTGTTTGTGTTTTGATAAGCACCCAGAGTTGTTTGCTAATTGGGCAACCAATTAACTCTTTTAAATGAATAAATGAAATCCATGTCTATTATATGCATTGCACTAGAGTTAACTTATTGAAACAAGAGGGGGAAAAAGGGTGTTTGCGGCATCGTTCTGCTAAAGTCCTTTTGATTGGACATGGTCTTGTTTCTCATTATTGGTATGTTGTGTTGTCTTCCCAGTCTCAGCCAGTACAGAGAAAGGAACAATCATATTCCTCCCTCTATTGTCTTTGAGTGAGTCCTTCGGGATTGGGCGGCATATAAATTTTAATAATAAATAAATAATAAAATTTAATAATAAGTGAGGGAGGTGATTTGTCTGGAATTTTGGAGCATTTGGAGAGTAGCTGACAGAAAAGGAGGACTACTTTGTTTTTATTTGTGTTGGATTTTTTTTTAAGAAAGAATACTAGACACAAAACAAGAGGAAGCTGTGAAAGACTGGATTGGATTTGCATTGTGTTGTATCCCAAGACAACCAGCCTGCCGTTTGCTTTCCAGAGGAGAAGAAACCTATGGGATGGACAGCAAGATTAGCAAATTTGAAGCAGATTCTTACATTAAGACTTGAAAAACGAATTGGACCCCACACAAAATCTAAGGCAACTAATAGCTGAATGGCTTTATAATGAGTTCACCTTTTGATTATGTTCCTCATAATTTGCAATGTAATTCACCTCTCATATCAGATAGACATTTATGAACAGTCATCTTGGGGGAATGCCATTTTCAATCTTCAACAAGAAAATATTGTGTTGCATACTGTATATATGGAATCAATGCATTTGTTACTAAGCTAGATTTATATAAGAACATTTATTTTCCCCAAATACGGAATATTTGTGTAATGTCTCCTTTAATTTTTTTTCCTTTTAACACTAAAATAATAATAATAATAATAAACTTTATTATGGCCATAGACAAAAATTATCACTGTTTACAATAGTGTTAAAAATTATTTCTAATAATAATAGTGAATAATAACATCCACAATAAGAACATACACAGTATTAAACAGTATGGCTCTTGCCCTTGGTTACATGATGGAAGAGCGGGTAATTATGTGTGTAAATATAGATTCACTAAAAATTGTTTGAGATATCTGCGAAAAATTGGAGCAAGTAAACATCTTTAATTCTGTAATCAAATTTTCCTTCTGGTCATTGCAGCTGCACAGAATTTTGCATGTGTGGTAGCTGGGTTTGAGTCCAGGAGAAAATTGCCTGCCCTCCCTGGTAATCTCTCTAATAAGGGGAGAATATTCATTGATCTAAAAACTCTGTGTGCATGTATGTGGGCCGCCAGCAGCCAGCAGAGCTGGTGGCAGACTCAGACAGGTTAGAGAGGAACCTGGGCCAGTCCTAGAGTCTGGGGAAGGCTCTGATGAGTGCTCTGCATCAGAGGCAGAGATGGGGATAGGGCCGTATGACAGTTATCAGCTACCTTCAGAGGCAAAGATCAGTGGGGCAAAAGAACAGCTGGAGCTGTTCCTGATGTGAGTATGTGCAGAGCTGCCAGGAGAAGGGAACAGTTAAGGAACAAAGGCTTACTTGGGAGTAAAGACACAGATGGAAAGTGAATGGCCCCTCCCCATAGAGAATAAAGAGCAGCGAAAGGGGAGTGGAGTTTGCAGGAGACAATTAGTTCAATACATTAGGGTGAAGATCTGTTCCTGACTTCTTGCAAAGTAATTGCTGCTACAGCATGGCATTTGGAAGATAACAACCTGGCAACGCTCCAAGCCTGATGAAGGTCTGTAGTGAAATATCATAAAAGGCTGTTTGCTGGGGCTTTGCTGGAGAGGAATTTCCTTTAACCTAAATAAAAGAGGTTTTATCGGGACGAGGAGTCTGCTTCGTGCTCTTGGGAAGCCTAGGTCAGAACACAGTGCAATAAAACATGTGAGATATCTTCGACTTCTCCTTTACCACATGTACATACTCGTTCCACTATTGGAGTCTTGTTATACCTGCCCTGGAGAAGTGCTGAGGGGAGGAAGTTATGACAGGAAAATCTAAGAATTAAATATCTAACTCTAATGTCTTTTATTTTATGCTCTTTTCAAGTTGAGTTCCACTGATATGATGTCACCAGTTTTCAGTGTTAGAGTCAGGAATGTGGAGCTTTTATTTTTTTAATCACAGTAGCTAATCAGGTTTTTTTTTAATCCTTACCAGAAAACCTTTCTTATTGCGAGAAGGAAATCAAAGTCCTCTCACCATACATTCTTCGCAATCAGGACAAAAAGTTTAAAAATCACAAATTAGAATAGTCTCTAGACAAAGATCAAAAGGCAGTGGAAAATACCAATGTAATCAGGTGAATATTCTTCCCTGTTTGAAACTCAGCCTTGAAATTTCCTTTAACCAAATAAGAAAAAAAAAGGTGCTTTCCTCAAAAAGATTACCATTTTTAATCAACACAAAAACCCCCACAACTAAGCAGTGTGCCTGACTGGAAAGTGCACTTTCTTAGAATTCCCAGAATGTGTACTTTTGAGGAGCAAAGACAATGATTTCTTATATAGATGGCTTGTGGAGGGGAGGGCTCTCCCTCATGCTTCCCATAATTGATTGTATATTACAGTCTTGGAATAAACTTCACTTCTGTTTCAAGCAACTGTCTGCATTCCTTATCCCTGGCTCAGAAAGTCTGCAGAGATTCTCCATCATCCAGGTCATGGTTGTCCCAAAGGTGCTTTTTCAGGAGGCAACTGGACTTCCTTGGGTTTTTTTAAAGACGTTTCACTACTCAGCCAATAGAAGTTCTTCAGCTCTGACAGGATAGTGGGGAATGGAAGGATTTATATTCCTTGCAGGCAGAAAGTCCTGTTGAAAAAGCACTTCTGGGACCCATGACCTGGATTACCGAGAATCTCTACAGATTTTTAGTTATACAATTAGGAATGAACACCTTTTGAATGGTGTGGGAGTAGGAATGGATTTCCAGAGGAAAAATTGCAGACTACAGGAACCAGGAGCACTACTCAGGTGATCCTGAAGACACAGATAAACCTCCAAGTGCTTCAACAACCTTCTAAAAGGATGCAAATGACCAACTGTCTGCAATGAATATAAATCCTTCCATTCCCCACTATCCTGTCAGAGCTGGAGAAGCTTCTTGGATGAGAAGTGAAGGGCCTCCCGAAAAAGTGCCTTTGGGACTGGCTCAAAAACAAACCTGTTAAGATTTCTTTCCAACACTGTAGTTCATTAGCCTATGTAACAAAATGCAGCTTGGTGGGAATTTGTGATCCAGTAAGATTCTAATGAAGTTAATGCATGTAGGACATGCTTCCTGTGTCACAATCCCTCATATTGGTTATACGTCTTAGGGTTCATACAGTTCAACAACACCTGACACATGATAAGTTGCTCATGCATGATGGGAAGCCTTAGATTTTTTTATGTCAATGCTATCATTCTGGTAACTATAAATGATTCAGTTCCTACTAGATATATGATTGTTTATATGCAATGTTCACCCAGGTTTTAAACAGACTACACTTGAATTTCTTGATAGAAATATAAGGACACCTGCTAGTGAATCATCTCTAATAAGTGGCTGTAATCTTTGTGAAGTGTTTCATTTTAGGGATGTAGCAAGATATCCAATATATTGATGTGGATTTAAGTTCCCCAACGGTGATCTGGAGGTAGCCAAAATGGCCACATTCATGCACAATATGTAGATATGTAATCCCCAAATTATGCAACACATATACACACAAACACACACACCAATACTCTAAGTCCTTCTCTCTATTAAAATCCCAGCGAGCATTGAACATGCTAATTTATGGTTGGGATCAAAACACAGAAGACAAAACAGAGACTGTGCAACATTAGCATTCCAGACAGCAACTTTTGTTGTGAAATCTGAGTCTGCCATTTACACATTCAGATAATTATGTTAAATTTCAGTCATCAAGTGATGCTCATTTAGTCATTGTATCATTTAATTCTATGGGACGGTGCATGTATAGCACTATGATTACTGCAATCCAAAATTATCCATATCTCGTAGATATAAACATTTATTTTATATCTTTGTTGCTTTAAGTGAAGCGCTGAGAGGAAGGGAAAAATCTGCACAGATGACATTTCTTGATTGCAGAAGACAGGCAGTTTAAAAAAAGAGAGAGCCATTTTAGCTGAGTGCAGACAGTTCTTCATGGATCAACAATTTCTTTATAACCGGCCTTCTAATGGAGCACCACAGAGGAATCTGTTTAACTGCAGTACAGTTTAATCAGATGTGGCATCTGCTAAAGCCGCCTGATATAGTTCTAACATTTTGCCTGGTTTCATAATGGGGCATAAATTAACCAACTCACATAGGCAGTGAAAACCCTCTTAATCAGAATAAACTATAAAGATGCTGTGAGTGAGACTGACATAGCACAGGTAATAGATGATTTTATGGAAGCTGTCAATCATGGCATTATTGGTTAAATGAATGCATTTAATCATCTATACCAAATGTTTAGTGTGGACTTGATCGAATAAAAAAGTTCTAAGCATTTAAATTTGACAAACTGTTGCCAGTGTATTCTGTTTCATCCACTTACCATGATGAAAAATTTATGCTGAAACTATTCACGTTTACTCTAAAGTTTAATGTACTCAGTGGGGCTTCTTTCCACTTTATAGTTTTGCACTAGCTTAGAAATCAATGAAAGACAATAGATTACTAAAGTTATAAGAGATACTGTAATATAATATGGGAGATTTATGCTATTTGTCATAATTGCTTGTGCAATTCAGTTCAATGAATTTTGACAAATCATTTTATATTGCATCAGAGCTTCTCCCTTTCTCCTAGTTTGTCATCTGCCAAAGGCAAAAGATGTTTCTGTAGAGGCAATGTACCAGAACAGAAACTCTTCATATTTTGCCAAGGGAATGCTGGGGAAGGTAGAAGCAATTTTGGTAGAGTATGAATATTCATAGACTGGAATAGACATGGCAACTAAGTAGGCCAATGAGGGCTGTTTGGAAACTGAAACAGTATTTGCTGTGGGAGCAACAAGGAGACAGCAAGGAGCCTGGGCATGGCTTAGCTCTGTAGCTCTGATCTGTGCTGAGCTCTAAACTAGTTTGCTGCTCTGAACTGAAATTGTTCTCTCCTCTGCCTGTTTTTTGCTTGTATTTACTACAACATTGAAAAACCTGCTTTTGGTATTGTATATTTACTTCATGTGCTATATGCTATATAAAGGGAAATTGAATCCTGCTGAATCAGTTACCTGTGTGTGCTTTCTGGATGTGACTGCTGCAACAAACTCTGACAAATTTCACCAAAATATCTCCTCAAAGCTTGGGAACAGCTGGATGAAAGATGACCAGCCACATGTATACTTCATCATATGCCCAAGCTAGTTTTATATGAGAGAAAGTAGAGAAGCATCTTGTTAGCTGGTACTATTAGAGGTAGTGAATAGTTTGAGCACAAAAGAAACCCCACATGGCCTCCTGAATTCACTCTTAGAAGAGGGATGATGACTTTGCTTCCAGAAACAGCATCATTAGAACAAATTATTGCATGCTTCTAGAGTCTTAATAAAATGATAGTCAATTTGTTTCCAGAATAGTCTGAGGATGGGTCTTAATTCAACTGCATGCTTTTTCATATAATAATATCTCAATATTATTGTATTAGAAGCTGACAGCCAACCAACATTTCCAACCCATCTTGCAGATTTTTCCAAAATTATTAGGCTTAACAGAAACATTTCAACTATTAAGCTTTCAAAATATTTTACTCATTCATATTACAACGATTAGTTCTAATGCTCTCAAAGTGGTTTCCTCTGAGGAGTTAAAAAAAACTGGCTTTTCAAAGCAAAAAGCAGTTGTTACTTTAAAAACAGAAATGATACTTCACTTGTGTTTCTGATTCATTATTTGTAATGTCAAGGTGAACTCTGGAGAACATGGATCTCAGCTGGGTAGTGTACATTGATCTATCTTTGTACATCAGAAACTGAGAATCTCAAGTGATTTCTATTTAATAAATTCCTGTCTGTGTGCAACATCCAGATTTGCTTTCAATCGCAGAAAGTCTCCATATAATGTGTGAAAACCATATGTGAAGGAGTGAACCCCCAAGAGATAAGTAGTTTGGGACTGTTTTCAAAATGTGTCTTAGCCAATTGAGCCTGGGTTCTTGTAACATTCAACAATCAATGTCAGTTGCCATGTACATATTTATCCAGAAAACTGGAATAATGCTCCTAAATCATTTTGTGCACAACACCGAATCACTATCAGCAAGTAGTATAGTCATTACTGATCTGAGTATGTTAAAGAAACTGACCTTGAGATGTAAACCTTGGTCTCAGCAGTAGAAGTCATCTCTACATTTCTTTTTTTCTTTACTTTAAGGATATAGCTATTTTCCCCTGTCACTGTGGGAAGACTTTCTCTTTTATCTAAAAGCCAGGATCACTCAATGTTTTTTCTGTGTTTGTGTGTGTGTGTGTGTGTGTGTGTGTGTGTGTGTGTGTTAGTTATATGCTTACAATAGAACATACTTTATTGTCACTTTGAATGTACACTAATTGGCATACATTAAAATGAAATTACAGCTCTCAAAGGGGCTCCACCTCTAATCTATCTATCTATCTATCTATCTATCTATCTATCTATCTATCTATCTATCTATCTATCTATCTATCTATCTATCATCTCTCTCTCTCTCTCTCTCTCTCTCATCTATCTATCGATCTATCGATCTATCTATCTATCTATCTATCTATCTATCATCTCTCTCTCTCTCTCTCTCTCTCTCTCTCTCTCTCATCTATCTATCGATCTATCTATCTATCTATCTATCTATCTATCTATCTATATCTATATCTATATCTATATCTATATCTATATCTATATCTATATCTATATCTATATCTATATCTATATCTATATCTATATCTATATCTATATCTATATCTATATCTATATCTATATCTATATCTATATCTATATCTATATCTATATCTATATCTATATCTATATCTATATCTATATCTATATCTAATCTATATCTATATCTATATCTATATCTATATCTATATATCTATATATCTCTAACTCTATCATCTCTATCTCTATATCTATCTATCTATCTATCTATCTATCTATCTATCTATCTATCTCTGTCTATCTCTATCTATCTATCTATCTATCTATCTATCTATCTATCTATCTATCTATCTATCTATCTATCTCTATCTCTCTATCTCTATCTATCTATCTATCTATCTATCTATCTATCTATCTATCTATCTATCTATCTATCTCTGTCTATCTCTATCTATCTATCTATCTATCTATCTATCTATCTATCTATCTATCTATCTATCTATCTATCTATCTATCTATCTATCTATCTATCTATCTATCTAAAAGCCGAATACCACTCACACATCATGAAATCTCCAGAACCGTAAAGCCTACAAACTTGAAATTTGGCACGTATGTTCCTCTTGGTTTCTAGGTGCTTATTAATAAAGGATGTGCAGTTATTGCTCAGATAGGCCATATTATTTATTTCCTCATAGTTTATGCTGGCCCACCATTCTATCTTTGACTCTTTTTTTTTTTTACTCTGTAGAAAGGTGATATCTAATCTGTTCAGAATTTTTAGTTTTTCTTGTTTCTCATTGGCATTGGCTGCTGGGACTTCAGAAATGTCAAGCAAGAATTAAACGTCTCCTTCAACAAGACCTCCCTGCTTGGCTTCACTACAGAATCACCATCTGCTTTTGTTGGGCTTCAGTTCCATCCTATATTGGCACTGGACAATATTGTCTCAGGTGGTGAGTGAGAAGGAAGAAATTATGACATATGGAGGTAGGCTATTTAATTCAGTAGAATGGCAACAAAATGCATTTCATCAATGAATTAAAATTTCCTTTAATCAACATGCAACGTTACATTTAAAGATACAGGACAAGAACAATGTTGAAATATATGAAACATGTACATGATAAGACAATGGTGGGCAGAAAGTGGAGGTGGACTTCTTGGTCAATCTCTATTTCTCCTAGGCTGAAAACATGTATCTGAAATAATAAAACTTGATGGAACTAAGAACAGATGTTAAGTTTTGAAGGTCCTTGAGATCCATTTGTATGGCACTCAAAACAAAATAAATGGTTTAACATCATTTAAACATTAATTACCATTATCTAACATTGTAATCTTTAAATTTTTCATCCAATTCTAGATAGTTGGTAGAGCTCAAGCTCTATAAAAACCAGAAAATGTCTTCTAAGGTCAGTACAAATTAAGTGTAAATGAGTTCTTGGTGAGGGATAGTTGCATAAATTCTTTCTTTTGGATGATACTTCTACGAATTCATTTAGAGAATGAAGGCAGTAATTCAATTTAATTTATGAATCAAATTGAACCGATTTGAATCAAAGTGATTTTTCTGAATCCAAACAGCTATTTTATTTAAGTTTTGCAACCTAGTTACTTGCATGTGAGATTTCAGGATTTGGGTGCAATAGATCCATTCAATTGATAGGCTGACTTGTATCAAGTGAGTCATTGGAATTGGGCAGTACAAATTGAATTCAATAATAATAAAAACAACCATAGAGTTCTTGACCTGCTGTTATTATCTCGACCCAGAAAATAATTTGAGCAGCAGAAGAAAATTATCAATTCGTGAAATGAGTTCTCCTTTAGTTAGATATAAATTCCATGCTTAGTGCATTAAACACCCTAATTACTATTAGGATCTGACTTTCCTTTACTCAGAACCCCTTTCCCTACTCAGGAGGTTTCTGCTTTTATATCTCATACTAGCTGATAACCGGTATTTCCCTGGTATTTATTTATCCTAATCCTGTATTAGACAGGAAAAGCCCTGATTTCAGCAACAGTTAAATTAGTTACAAATGTTCTCTCTGTGCCCCCAGAAGCATCAAGGAAAGTGATACCACCTTGTTGTTTTGCTAGCTGATCCATGATCATTTGGTATGCTTTTTTCTGATCTTGATTTATAGGTGGTTTCTTGTCCACCATATTTGCAGTAAGCAATTTGATGCTGCAGTTCATATGTAATCTGTGTGAAGTACGTCATGTTGGTCTTGTGTTTTACTGATCATGGCCAAACATTTGTCCTCAATAATAATCAAAGCCTTGTTGAAAATGTCTGGACCAAACATAATTTCTAATGTTGCATTTTCCCCCTTAGCACAGGAAGCCCCCTTGTGGAATACTGTGAGGCCATTACCATGGCAACTTCACTGCACTGTACAGTAGAAGCCATTTTACAGCTGTACAGTAGAAACCATTGTAAGGCACAACAGGCTGTATCCTAACAGAACACACACCCTGAGGGATGTTAAGGGTGTCTTACCCCACAGTATTTTTTTTTCAGAGGGTAAGTCATCTGTGTACCATGTTTGGTTGAAATTGCTTGAGGCATTCCAGAGTTATGCTGGAACATATACACAGACAGACAGACAGACAGACAGACAGACAGACAGACAGACAGACAGACAGACAGACAGACAGACAGATTCAGTATACTTTTCAATTGCTTTAAAATTTCTTTCAATGGTGTTATGAACAGAATTATTAGTGGAAGGTATTCTTAATTGCAGTGCACCCACTTCCCTTTCCTGCATTTAGTTTGTGATCAGAAAAATGTCATGGGGTTAAATTTCCTTGTTAATGCTTCTTCTTGAAATTTAATTGAAGTTCGAGAAGTGGGAGAGAATGCAGATTAGAAGATAATACAGAGAAAGAAAGGACACTCACATGACCACTGCCACCTCCAACACATCTTCTAGTTAAAGTTAGCCAACACTGTCTTCTTCTTTCCAACAAATTGAAAGAAGCAGTCAAAACTGCTGAAACACAACATATGGGCACACTTTTTTTTTCTTAGTTTAAGAATGCTAGCTATTCACTGAGTAATCATACTTTGATTGCTTTTAACAGAATAACAGAGTAGAAATTGACCTTGGAAGTCTTCTAATGCTTATGCAGGAGACCCTATACCATTTCACACAAGTGGCTACCCAATCTGTTCTTAAAAACCTGAAGTGATGGAGCTCCCACAACTTTTGAAGGCAAGCTGTTCAACCAATTAATTGTTCTCACTGTCAGGAAATCTCTCTTTAGTTCCAGGTTGGATTTTTCCTTGATAACTTTTCATCTGTTATATCAGGTGCTTAGAATAGAATAGAATAGAGTAGAGTAGAGTAGAGTAGAGTAGAGTAGAGTAGAGTAGAGTAGAATAGAATAGAATAGAATAGAATAGAATAGAATAGAATAGGGCAGGATAGGGCAGGGCAGAATAGAATAGAATAGAATAGAATAGAATAGAATATTGTCATTTTAAATGTACACTAATCAGCATACATTAAAATGAAATTGCATTGGATTCAGCTCTTAGAGGATAACCATTAAAACACACATACATGCCCACATACATACATACCCTTATAAGACACAGATAATATCACAATCTAGTTCGAATGTATACATATACATGTTGAAAACAAAGAATCCTTCAAATTTACAAGATGGGTGGCATAAGGAACAAAGCTGTTACAGAATCTAGTAGTCCTGCTTTGAAACTTTGAAATCTCTTCCTAAGAGGGGCAACAGAAACAGACCATAAAGTGAATGTATTGGGTCTCTAACAATGCTTTGAACTCTAAGCAAGCTTCCTATAGATTTCTCAACTGTCCTTACCACTCTCTGTTCTATCTGAAACACTGCTATCATCAAACCTATTCAGAGTGACAGACACTCTAATATTGGAAGATTGCTATCATGTCATCACTAGTCCTTATCTTGTCCCTCTCTTTGTTAGACTAGATGTTCCCAGTTACTTATTCACCATGAGACTGTGCAAAGTTTCAGATGGAGGTAAGTTTAAGCAAAACACAATCTTCAACACAGCACAAATTGAATAAATAATACAATGTAGACCAAATGATCTGCTAGAGAATATTGCCTGCAGAAGTAACACCTACTTTGAGTGTATCATTTATGGCAGGGGCGTCAAACTCTATTTCATTGAGGGCCACATCAGGGTTGTGTTTGACCTGGGGGGAGGCAGTGTGGGTATGACCAGCTCAACATTATTTGTGTTGGGGGAGCCTGTGTTGGCCCGAGTGCTCTGCCAGTGAAATCGGGCTACTGAGCTCCGTTTTCAGGTGTGATGGCCTCCTGCAACCCTCTGCAAGTAAAAACAGAGCTTGGGAAGGCCTCACAAGCTCCATTTTATCTGGCAGAGGCACCATGATCCTGTCCTTTGCTGTTTCATCACGCAATACATTTTCCCTTGTTCCATCCAGCATTAGCTTTTGAACTAAGCCTCTCTGGTTAGCCCAGTAAACTCTTTTCCAGCAATGCCATCTAAAGATTGTCCAGCTGGAGAAGATATGATCTTAAGCTGCAGTGTCCTTCATGCTTCCCTTTATTTTTCAAGTGTTCAATAGAGCCTGGCAAAGCTCTATTAAATGGAGTCCAATAAATGGATCCATAATGACCATGTTTGCTTCCCTGAGGCTAATCCTGAGTGGATCATTGCAACCCCTCCTACTGTTTTTCTATGGAATGCTCAATCCCATGTGCCCTCTGGCAAGACTTTATAATGTGAATTATTTTAAAGATAGTGTGGTCAAATGCTGAAGCAGCAATTCAACCATTCCACCAAGCAGAAAATAATAAAGAGTGTCAAACACACACACACACACACACACACATCACACACAAAAAAATCACAGACACACACACACACAGACAGACAGACACAGACACAGGACAAGGTATAAAGAAATTCTAAGACAAAAATGCTACTATTTCCAATACAATTTTAGAAAAGTTTCTCACCTATCAACTCTCTAAGCAAAGCAATGTTCCTGACATATAATTATTAATTATTGCTTGCATTTAACAAAATTCTGCCCCGCATTTAACATTTGTGATTTTTTTTTTGGAGGCAGCCTTATGGATCGAGCTGAAGCCAGCACCTATGACATTTTAAGGGCAGGGTTTCAAGATTGGTACGATGAAGTGGAATGACATTTAATTACTAATGTGCAGTCATTCACTCTGGCTAATTATGATCCCTGGGGTTTAGTGATCATGTGCAATTAACTTTTACTTTCATAAAAGCTTAATGCGGTACGGAGGCATCCCTAGGAGAAAATGTTACATTTTGGAATTATTGACAGAATCCAAAATGAATAACATCTCTTCTCCAATAATTTTTTAGAGAGAGAGAAAAAAGAAAGAAATAAACTGGTTGAATTTGGCTGTCATGATCTACATCAGAAGAAACCAAGGGCATCATCTACCCAAGCATTAATTTGAAATATGAAAAAGAACAAAACTAAGACATGTCTAAAATAGGCACTGTGACTTTATAAGAGAAAGAGATTTACAACCAGCTGCTAAGGATAGTATCAAACTGTATACAATATGTAAGCAAATTGTATTTACAGTATACAGTTTGACGCTATCCTTAGCAGTTGGTTGTAAATCTCTTCCTCTTTTCACAACTATTTCACAACTAGCCCATTTTATAATTTTGGTGAAGAACTTTAAATCTAGGAGACATCACTCTTTTTTCCAAAAATGATTAAGACTTGAATTAAATTGTACACATGCACTGGCAAATTTTCCCCAGAACTATAATCAGGGAATGTATTTCTTTATCACTTAAAAACAACAACTGAAATGATGTGTGCATTTTGTCTTAAATGAATTTCTTCCCAACATTGTCCCAAACAGCAAATTGAATTCATATATTATTAAAAGAGCCGAGGTGGCGCAGTGGTTAAATGCAGCACTGCAGGCTACTTCAGCTGACTGCAGTTCTGCAGTTCGGCTGTTCAAATCTCACCGGCTCAGGGTTGACTCAGCCTTCCATCCTTCCAAGGTGGGTAAAATGAGGACCCGGATTGTTGTTGAGGGCAATATGCTGACTCTGTACACCGCTTAGAGAGGGCTGAAAGCCATATGAAGCGGTATATAAGTCTAACTGCTATTGCTATTGCTAAAAGAAAGGGGTTAAGGCAACAGGCTGGAAACCAGGAAGTTTTAGTTTTGTCTTATGCATGAAAAATTGTCATGCATAAGAATTTTCTGTCAGCCCAATTCCCCTCCCAAAGTTGTTGTTATGGGAAAAATAGAAGGAGGAAGGAGTACTACATATACTTGTCACCTACCCTGTTTCCTCAAAAATAAGCCCTCCCTGGATAAGAAACCCAATTGGGCTTTTAAGTGCATGGACTAAAATAAGCCCTCCTGTAAAATATTTAAATGCATGTGCAGCCATTTCCTGGTGGGGAAAGGGGGAGAACATGCCCCATGAACCCCACATGCACATGTCATCCACATGGAATGGCCTTGTGGAGGCTGCTCTGGCAAACCCTAGCTACCGCATCCCTTCTCTTAGTGGTTGCCATAAAAAGAGTGGCAGGCCCAGAGATGCTAGGGCTGGTAAGAGTGTGCCAGAAACAGAACTTCTGGCCCGCTCTGGACCAGCTGGTCTGTGGGCCAAGGTTAAGGGTTTGCTCCTCAAAAGTAATAAGACCTCCCTGAAAATAAGGCCAAGCATTTATTTTGGGAGTCAAAATAAAATAAGATCCTGTCTTATTTTTGGAGAAACATGGTAGCATTTTTATAAATATAACAAAGATGGGATTAAAAAAAATAAAGAAATAAGTCATAGCATCTCAGGTTGTTTTATTCAAGATTTAGCCTCCCTGTGACTTTGGGCTTGAGATTTCATGTCCAGCAATAATCAGGTCTGTATTGCTCTCCATTGTTGTTGATGATCGTCATCTATGTTTAATTGCTAGATTAATCAGCAAAAAACTCCAATTGGCCAGTTTTAATTGGTTTGTGGTGAATTTTGACTTGTGGAGTTTGAAAGGAAATAGATGATCTGTTTTCTGACCTGGGTCAGGAAAACAAAAAGGGAAGGTGCTCTTTTTGTTTTAGTAAGGTTGACTTCTTGACATTGTTTGCAATATATTTTGCAGCATCTACATTGAAACTGACTAGGGTTGAATTTATTATTTGGTTCATTGATGACAGAATTCATCACCCTCTGGTGAGTTCTGATTCCTAAGAATGCTTTAAAAAGCAGCTACATATACAATTTTGCACATCTCCTCCTAAGCGTCTCTTGGTTTGTCTGACTGCCAAAATGTTTCCCCAGCTGAGCTTTCTCCAGAACTGAGGGTGATTCACCTTCAGGACTGTATTTTTTTTAAAAAAAAAAGTCTTGAGAACTGATCAGATATGCCAACACAAGCTTGGCACAGCTGTTCAGGAATTCAGGAACATTTGAATGCTGTTTCTCACAGCCTTCATAAAGAAATCCCAAGAGCCATTGCCAATTGGTGCATGCTGACCAATAGTTTCATTCTGTATCCAGTGGGCATCATGACAGAGTGCTCCAAAGTGTATCTATGATCACATCATCTGAAAATGACCTCCAAGTGATAGCTGTAAGAGAAAAACCAGCCACCAAAGGTTTTACTCCATTCAACAGTTAAATTGTTTCTCTGCTGCAAAAATCTGCATTAATACAGATGTTTAATGGGAGGGACAAAAGGGCCAGGTCAATTCAATTCAAACCTTTATTGTCAGAGCACAACATATGTACAATGAGATTGCCTGAGCTTCCTTTCGTGCAACCCCCCCCCCCCCAAGACAATACAACTCCCAGTGAAAGACAAAAAAAAAAATCCTTAGGCCAGTGTATCCTGCTAACAAACCCCTAATCCTATTGCACCATGTGAATTTATTGCATGTCACACCAGCCCTGCAAATCAATCATACTACGTTGTTGTAGAGTTATTTTTCATTCAGGAGTCTGACAGCCCACGGATAAAGACTCTTTTTCAGCCTGTTTGTCATGGCTGCCTATGCTTCTCTATCTCCTTCCAGATGGTAGAAAATAAAGAAGGGCTGGCCAGGGTGTGAGTCATCCCTCAGGATTTTCCTCACTCTCC
The DNA here is from genome assembly GCF_051295495.1 of Thamnophis sirtalis. NCBI lineage: Eukaryota > Metazoa > Chordata > Lepidosauria > Squamata > Natricidae > Thamnophis > Thamnophis sirtalis. Next base: position 64,712,440 of record NW_028261389.1, read on the forward strand.
TAATGCAGCGAGCCCTAGCAATGTTGTCTAGTGGTATCAGGGGATAGCCTATGATGTTTTGCCCTGTGCTCATCACCCTCTGTAGTGTTTTTCTATCTGCAGCTGTCAAGCCAGTATACCATACCATAATGCAATGAGTGAGGACGCTTTCTATTATGGACCGGTAAAAGGAAGTCATCAGTTGTTGTTCCACTTCATTTTTTTGCAAGACTCTAAGGAAGTGGAGTCTCTTTTGGGCCTCTCTGGCCACCTGGGTCATGTTGATTTCCCAGGTGAGATATTCGCTGAAATAGACTCCCAGGAATTTAAAGGAGGAAACTCTCTCCAAACAGCCCCCCTTGACGTAAAGTGGGGCAGGTTCTTCTCTCTTTTTCTGGAAGTCTAACACCATCACCTTAGTCTTGCTGACATTCAGGTGCAGGTTGTTTTGTAAGTACCATGTGGATAGTTTTTGAACCTCTCCCCTGTACGCTGTTTCGTCTCCACCTGTAATACGGGAGGTCTTTACTCCTCCCGTTAATTGTTGCATTCCTTCCATTGACTTTTATAATATTACAATTAATTTCTGATCTGAGAAGTCTGCAGGAATCACGGAACTTCCTGCATGGTTCAGGACCCTGGTGATGTAGGATTCTAAACTCTGCATGAACATTCATGAATACTGAGGTCCTTAATGGTGGAGTCTATTATCCTAATAGAAGTGAGAAGAGCAACAAGATTTTGGAGGTACAGCCAACACAGTTTCTCCATTCATATACTTATATATCAGTTTTGGCTGCCATGATGTAAAAAAGATGTGGAGACTTTAGAAAAAGTGCAGAGATGAGCAACAAAGATGATTAAAGGACTGGAGGCTAAAACATATGAAGAATGGCTGCAGGATCTAGTTTAATGTCTAGTTTAATGAAAAGAAGGACTAGGGGAGACATGATAGTGTGTTCCAATATCTCAGGGGTTGCCACAAAGAAGAGGGAGTCAAACTATTCTGCAAAGCACCTGAGGCTAGAACAAGAAGCAATGGGTGGAAACTAATTAAGGAGAGAAGCAATCTAGAACTAAGGAGAACTTTCCTGACAGTTAGAACAATTAATCAGTGGAACAGCTTGCCTCCAGAAGTTGTGAATGCCCCAACACTGGAAGTTTTAAAGAAGATGTTGGATATCCATTTGTCTGAAATGGTGTAGGGTTTCCTGCCTAGGCAGGGGGTTGGACTAGAAGACCTCCAAGGTCATTTCCAACTTTGTTATTCTATTCTATTCATATTTAAAGAATGAACATGACTCTCAGAGTTAAATCTCAGCAGCACCTATCTTGTGACCACTTGATAATTTTAGAAAAATTTAGATGAAATCATGGAATTTGGCCATTGTCTCACCAAATTTTGGCCAGAAAGTAAAAACCTTGTGCCCACTTTTTCAACCTTCTCTCCATTTCCCAATTTTACAATTTCACACTGAGTGATGTGAATTCTCTAATGATGGGAATCTTTAGGATTTAAGATCATTCTAATACATTGTATGATGCATTACAATGATCCTCTTCAAAGAACATCCCATTGTTTTCTCTCCAAATTAAAATAACTTTTTTTGTATCTTAACTTCTTAAGAATTTTTCTTACTTTGTTTTCTTCTGCCTGCAATAAGATTCTAATTGAAAAAAAGAGAAAGAAATAAACAATGCAGAGACATAACCCCTCTGGTTATGATACTGAATCATTTCTGAATATATATTTCTTCCATGAGAAAAGGCTGTGCCTGGAGCTGATGTTATAGATTGCCATGTTGATCATGGAAGACATAGTACCATTTGTTTATGCCAAACTAGCTAAACAAAAGAGCAAATTTGTTTTAGGATTGCCAAAGAAACCCATTTATATTTCATAAAAGTGAAGACTTCCATTCAACAAGGATTTTAAAACAACAAAGAATATTACGTCAAAATTGGAATTTGCAAAGCAGCACCTTGGGTTAACTTTTTTATTTTTAATACACTGTTACGGAATGTCAGTTACAATACTCATAAATCAGTCTGAAAACCATCAATTTACATGTTTATTCCTTTGTCTCACGGCTAAAGAGTGCAGTAGATTTTCAAATCACCTTTACTGTTTCTGACAGTTGATACCTTTCATCTGTCTTCTGTAACATCTTTTCCAGCTTCCTTATGATTGATTATTTATATTAGACTTTTGCTGTGGGCTACAATGCTTTGTTGTCTATATTTGAAACTCTTATATATATTTTTCTTCCTGATTGAAAAAACATCAGTTGTGAGAGTTCAGAAGTAGCCATGTCTTTATATCATCATTATGACAATACACATGGAAATTATATGTAAGGGATATTTTTCCATTGGAAGTTCTCAGGCCCATTTATATGGTCACATAGTCGCTCCACTAAATTTCAGGATAGTTTCACTCTATCAAAATCCATTATCTTGCTAAGCTAACTATGTTTTTTAAAATAAATTTCAGCCAATGCACAGATAATTCCATTTAATGCATGCTATTTAATACAATTTGCTACTAAAAAAAATAGGAAAGCTTAACTGAATCATAGTAATAACACTGTGTTTTTAACTGCTAAAATAATCCTGCACAAACTTATTTTTATGGAAGTGACAGGACCTTCTAATGCTAATTATGAGGTGTTCAGATCAAGAATTATTCAGAATTAAGAGACGACTAATTCCAGCTATCTTGGAATGTATTTCATTAATTATTTGTTGGACAGGACGCTTCATAACATACTGATGAAAGGAAGGTTTGATTGTTTTTGTTGTTACAAAATATAAAATGTTGTGTATTTATGTAAAGAAGTAAATAGAAAAATAGACAGGTAAATGAATTAGAAAGTAATGCTAAAATCAACCAAAGCAAATAAATAATGAATGTGTCAGGGTTCCAAGTAACACCCCCTAATGAATTGAGTTTCCTCAAAGTTCCATTTTATTAGAGATGTTATATTGGCACATCTGGAAAAACCCGAATCTGAAAGCTTCCAGGTTTTCCCCACCCAAATGAAAGTCCAAGCCCCTGCCCAGCACCCACATGCCCATCACATGATCCAATCAGGTACCATCCCAACTGGAGATGCCTCCCAGTCACGCCACTCCAGGTACAGGGCAAGATGTCCTTGACTCTCTGAGAAAGGAATGTTATTTTGACTATATTTATTCCACACCATATATTCCCCCATCCCAATTTCCCACAGAATTAAATGTGGCAGGCCTGAAGCCCCAATGCAAAAGATGGCTTCCAGGCCTGACAGAATACTTACTCCACCTCAGAATGAATGGAAAAATTATTCAAGTTCTCATATTGCCAGTATTTATTATGAAATAAGGACAGGAGAAACTCAGCACAAGTTCAGTCATTTTTAATTAGTATTCCTAAGGAATAAGAAATAGATGGTTTTTTTTAAAAAAACTCAAAAATTCTCAAGTTTTTAATGACGACTATTTTTTTTTTTGTTGTTGTTCTTACTGGTTGAATTCCATTTTCGGTCACATAAATACCTCTTTATTCCTTTATCAAATCCTACAAAGATTTCTCAGCAAGCTTGTAGATCCGAAGATCCTTTCTAATTTATTTATTCTTGCTTTGTTTTAAGACTTCTGACTGAAACTCTGAAATGAGCAAACTCAGTTTTACCAATCAGTTCCTTCTTTTTTTAAAATAAAGTTTTTTATTTTTTTCATTTTCATAACATATAACCATCATATTGTATTATTAAATGCTTACATCAATTCATCTTACCAACAACTCCCAAAAAAACAATTATTGGCTCTTCTGCTCTCCATACACCATATTTGTACTTTATCCATCACTTTCTTCTCCCTCTCTCCTCCCCCTCCCTACCTCCTTTCTTCTCTCTGTCATCCTTCCGTTTTCAACTTCCCCTTACTCTCTCCTTCTCCTCCCTCCCCTTAACACTTCTCATGTCTCTCTTCCTCTTCCCCCGCCTTGACCTCTCTCCTATCCCTCTTTCTTCCCTTACCTTTTTCCTCTACTTCCCACTCTTCATCTCATTTCCTTGTATTTTAGCTTCTGAGTCAGCTCCATTTTATGCTGATGGTATTTATAATTCCTTTTCAATATACATATTTAATTTTGACCTGTATTCTCAGTTCCTTCTGAAGTAAAGGAAGAACTACTGCATTATACATTAATCTATTATAGGACTTATTTAAAAGTGGCATAGCCATTCTGATTTGGCATTTTGAAAGGAAACATTGTTTTAATCCTGAGCCCTTGAAATAAAACACCATTCAATTAAATACCTCCAAATTTTGCACTGTATGGATGATTATTACATATACTACATATACTACAAGCAATACATAGACACAACTGTATAACAACAACAACAATAATAATACAGTTGTGTCTGTATATTGCTTGTAATATATGTATGTACTACATACATACTGTATGTAGTATCTGCAAGAAAGTATACATTTCTAATTACAGTATTTGTAACATATCTTTACTAACCTTACTATGTAGCTTGTAATTTACTGAGATATTTTTTGTCCAGTTTAGACTCTTATGCAAATATTTGGGTGAAATTGGATTTAGTTTTATATGTTACCATTTAATAAATGCTATTTCTGCTTTTTCATTGAATTAATCAAATAATGCATTGATATTATACTTTGAGAAATGTATTAATAGTAGTGTAAATATTTAACTAATAAATAAACATTATAGTTTGATTAACTGATTGGGTTGGCAAGAATACTGCACACTATTTTCATAGTAGCATTTTAAGTTGAACTAATAAATGAACTGTGTTTCATTTAAATAAAAAGCAGGGAATATATGCTATAAGTTATGAAAACTGCAGTTTTATAACTACTATGCCCATATGCAAAGATTCTAGTTAAATGTCATACATTTATACTTTAGAAATGTTACAGAATGATAACATTACATTGAATGAGAAGTTGATACACCTCTTGTCTTGGAAAAAGAATTATACACAAAAATAACTATAATATGCATAGATAAATGTTTTTCTTTTAAAAATCTCTAACCAGAGGGGGTAGGTTGGCATAGCCAAATCCAATGTTAAATACACTGGATTAGAAGCTGGTACATTAAATTATACCCTTACTTTTGGCACAGAAACCAGCTAAGTTTCTTTGGGCCAGTCATTCTTTCTTAGTCCTTGGAAGAAGCAAAATTAAACCATACTAAAAAAAAATGCACATAGTTGTCTATATATTTGCCATGGGTAATGATTGACTTGAAGATGCACCACACAGAAACACGCACACAAACAAATCAATGTTTAAAAACAGAAACAGTTATTATATTTCTATTATGATGGATACAATATCTGTAGTAACCTGCACTACTAAGATTAATTTCAAACCTTGTTCTATAAAGGATGGAATTGATTAGTTCCACCTAAATGGGGCCACATTCTTAAATAATATGCATTTATATGTGTCAATCACAATGCCAACCTATGTTTTCCAAACTAGTTGGGACCTATGAACCATTGTGTTATGTATTCGTTGGTTTGTTAGATTGATATCACTCCTTTCTTTCAGAAAGGCTTTCTCCATTTTTTTCTCCATAATAACAATCTTATAAAATAGATTTGACTGTCAGGCAGCAACTGTCCCGGATTCACCCTGAGAGCTTCTGTGTGTCATACCTGGAAGCCATCTTTTAAATTGGGCCTTCAGGCCTGCGACAAATTCTACTGTGGGAAAATAGGAGCGGCGATTATATGGAGTATGGGTGATATATAGTCAAAATAACATTCTTTTCTCAGAGAGTCAAGGACACCTTGCCCTGCAGCTCGGATGGGGTGACTGGGAGGCATCTCCAGTTTTGGATGGTGCCTGATTGGATCATGTGATGGACATGTGGGTGCTGGGCATGGACTTTGACTTTCATTTGGGTAGGGAAAACCTGGAAACTTTCAGATTTGGGTTTTCCCAGATGTGCCAATATGACATCTCTAATAAAATGGAACTTTGAGGAAACTCAAGCCTCAGAATCTTCTTTCGTTGGGGATGTTACTTGGCGTGACTCGTCAAAAGCGCGGACGACAAAAGCGCGATCGACAAAATCGTGCCTTTGACGTCATCACAGCACGACGAAAAAGATCGAAAAATTCAAATAAAAATTAATAAAAATTAAATTAAAGCAAGCCGATTCACATAAAGGTAAGGGTTAGGTTTAGGGTTAGGGTTAGGGTTAGGTTAAGGGTTAGGGTTAGCTTTAGAGCGTTAGCGTTAGCGTTAGGGTTAGGTTAAGGGTTAGCGTTAGGTTTTTCGTTACTTTAACGGTTAGGTTTAGGGTTAGGTTTAGGGTTAGGTTAAGAGTTAGGTTTAGGGTTAGGTTTAGGGTTAGGTTTGGGGGGCTTAGGGTAAGGTTTTTGCTTTATTTTTACATTTTTCAAACTTTTTCGTCGCGCTGTGATGACGTCACAGCGCGCTTTTGTCGAGCGCGATTTTGTCCTGCGCGATTTTGTCCTATGCGCTTTTGTGGTGGAACCGTTACTTGGAACCCTGACACTGGTTGACAATAAATTGAACCTCAGTGTCCCCAATGGCGGCCTGACACCTTAAATGAGTATACCAGCCAGTAGTGGGTTTCAAAAATTGTTTGAACCTACTCTGTGGGTGTGGCCTCCTTTGTGGGAGTGGCTTGCAGCCCATGTGACCAGATGGGAATGGCTTGCCACCCATGTGACTTGATATGAAGATGCCGACGACACTTGTCAGAACTACCTTAAATTACCTCACACACAGCACTGGCATACATAAGAATATGAGGTAAACTTGTTTTTTAAAAGGCATCTTTGGTTTGCATTAAAACAACTTCAACACACGCAATGTTCTGATTGCACCACAAATGCAGTAGTCATCCTTACCTTTCACAGAGGCACCGAGTTTTATAAATATGAGCATGATAGTGTAGAATAATCATATCCAAGGACCAGTGGTGGGTTTCAAAAATTTTTGGAATCTTTTCTGTAGGTTTGGCCTGCTTTCCGGGTCCACTGGTGGAACCTCTTCTAACTGGTTCGGTAGATTTGACGAACTGGTTCTACCGAATAGGTGCGTACTGGTAGGAACCCACCTCTGATACCAGCCTGCTCTCAATGTTCTTAATATTTCTTTAATTGTTCAGCCCTTATTAAGAACATAGAGAAAACATCAAATGGAGTGGTCCTATGTGGTACAGAAGAGCCTTCTTTTTTAAAAAATAAATAAAATAAAAATAGTAATTCCCCCCCCCCCATAACAACCACATTAATGAAATAACTGTTTACATCTGATTTTGTTTTGTTTAATTTAAACTTAAATTGACACCCTAACTTTGCAGTGTGGGAGACAATTCCAAAGATTCATTTCCTGAGTTTCAATTTCATTCTAAAGTGGCAGCCACTTAACATCGTCAGCTCCCTTTGCTTTTAACTGAATAAAGGTCAAATAATCAGACATCTAAAAGGACAGCTCATTTATCATCCTTTGGTAAATGTGTCACTAGCTAATCTTTAGCACTGGATGGTAGCACCATACAATGAAAGGTTAATGGATTCAAAGCATTGGCTTTACCACAACAAGTATGTAATGATGGATCCAGACAGAAATTTCAATTTTCATTCAGCAGCATGGAAAGTGGTTTATACAGTGAATTTCTGTTTATTACACTTTGTGTGTTACCCAGCAAAAGTACATCATGGTGAGGTCAAGAATGAGCTTGGAGATCTAGTGCTTATATGTTTACTTGATCCATAAATCGTTAACCCTTGTTCGTTCAATGGTTATTGTTAAAACAATTTATTTCTAAGCTACTGGTAAATAATTAATAATGACAGAGCAATAAAAGCCTAAATGATGAATTGTGCATTGTAATATCATGATGCAAACTCCATCCTTTAGTATTTAGGTCATATTATAAGTCTGTAGAGATTCTCAGCCATTCAGGTCTTGGTTGTCCCAAAGGTGCTTTTTCAGGTGGCAATTGGACTTTCTTCTTCTTCTTCTTCTTCTTCTTCTTCTTCTTCTTCTTCTTCTTCTTCTTCTTCTTCTTCTTCTTCTTCTTCTTCTTCTTCTTCTTCTTCAGACAAAAAAGGATAATTTTCTTTTAAATACTTCCATTCTCCACTATCCTGTCAGAGCAGAAGAAGCTTCTTGGATGAGAAGTGAAATGTCTTCAAGAAAGTTGCCAGTTGCCTCCTGAAAAGGATAGGTCATGTTATATTACATTCTTCTCTTCCCATCTCTTCTGCTCCTATGGACACCAGGGAGGGCAGCTCTTTTGAGTTCTAGGGTCACAGTTAGTCTTTTCTGATGTGTTAATAGCTCCTAAGATGAAAGGGTAAAGCTGTGAGAAATTATCCAAAAATGGGGAGTGGGCCAGAGCAGGACATTTCATTAATAACATGGAATATATCCACCATATCCTTTATATATTAATGTATAAGCCTAAAATATTTCAGAAGTTCACCTTTGTTCATCCCTGAATCCATATCATCTTGGAGAGATCATCTTCCTTGCCTTAGCCTTTCAGGTATTGAGGTTGTTTCAAGGTGTCTTGTCATAAAAATATGGGACTGAGCCAGTGGTGGGTTCCAGATCCCATTCCAACTGGTATAGTTGGAATGAGACCGGTGGCATCCACATGGTCTTACCACCTCCGTGACCCTCCTTGATGCTCCAGCTGCTCAGTGGAGCATTATACAGTCACGTTACTTGCCGTGCGTGTTCACGGAAGTGCCGAAGACTTAAAAGACTGGTAAGGAGCTCACTTGGGCGGGCAAGTGGGCCCTCTGGAGCACCATATTGGAATGGTATCCTGTGCTACAGGCAGCCTCCGGTACACCCATACCAGGATGTACCACTTGCAACCCACCACAGGACTTAGCTCTGATGAAGTGTGTCTATGAATGGGGAAGGCAAAGTGATGGACTAAAGTAATGTAGCAGATTCCCAGGAAGGTGGGAATACATCCCAAGGAGGGGGAAAGACAAGAGATAATAAAGTCCAGGTTGGATAATGGGAAGAAGAGATTTACATAGACTTTCTCTAGAATCTGCCAGGGTATATCTGTTAAGTTAGGGTAGTATAGATTTACTCTAGCAAGATTCTGTCTATATAATGTAAGAACCAAACTTTGGCTGGATTGTGTTATGTCTTGTGTTAGGCCTGACATGAGTTTACCCACCAAATTTTGATGTCATATCACCACAACCTGATGGCAATTGTAAAGGTAATGCTAAAATCTCAGAGCAACTAGACTTAGTCTCCAATTTTATGTAACCATCTAACTTTCCCTTCCAGGCAGGATGTAGGAAGCACACAGTTGATATGGTATTGGCATTTATATTAATAGCACTGCATTTTTTGATTCTCAGAGTAAAACTGTTTAATTGTGAAAAAAGCTTTTTTTTTTTTTTTGCACAAATGCAAATTATGAACTAGTTTTGCTAATGGCAAGTTTGAACATAATTCCAGTGTTAGGAATCCATCCAAGATTGGTTACATCCACGAGGATAGCATTTGGAAAATTGGAAAAAGCTTTTAAAATACCCAAATCTATCTATCGAAATCTGTTGTGGCTCAGTAGGAGCTTTTGGAGCTGCTATCAGACTCCGACACAGAAACCTCCTGTGAGTGGTTTCAGGATGCTCACAGGAGATGATAACAAGCAGCTGTGGCTTGTTAAGGATCTGCTCCTGCGGATAAAAGACTGATGGTGCCACTCCCTAGTTGCAGAAGTCAACATTCGTTCGGTCCGTTCCGTTCCTGTTCTAGTCAAGGTTCCCCGTTTGTGTTCATGATTCCGAGAAACCAACTTGGAGAAGTGGTTTTCTGTAAGAGTTTGTTTTTGCATTTGCTGTTTAACTTTTTGCCAGAGAATTTATCTGTGTTTATTTTGGGCTTGCAGCCAACAAAAGCCGGGACTGATAAAGGCATTCCTTTGCAAGCTTCATTTGGCTTTCGTTTCTGTTTGGCTGTAGTTTTTGAACGAGCAAGGTGGGGGTCAGAACAGTTTGACTTCTGCAACTAGGGCATGGCACCATCAGTCTTTTATCCGCAGGAGATCCTTAACGAGCCACAGTTGCTTATTATCTTCTCCTATGAGCATCCTGAAACCACTCACAGGAGGTTTCTGTGTCAGAGTCTGATAGCAGCTCCAAAGGCTCCTACCAACAGAAATCTATTACTATGAATGCAAATAATCCAATGCTTTAATAGAACTAGATTGCTGACTATATCAACTCTAAAGTTGAATATATTTACACATTTACATTTGCAAATGAGAGCTAGCTATCAGAGGGTGTTGTATATAGTCCAACCCCCTTTTTCCCTTAACATAATTGCATGTGGTTTGCTTGGAAGTAAATTCCCTAAAAGTCAAGAAATTCACAGAAAGTGAATAGGAACTAAAGAGCCTCTTGATGTGAGTGAAGGCGAGTGCAAGAACTCAACATTAAGAAAACTAAGATCATGGCATCTGGCCCTTTCAATTCCTGGCAAATAGATATGGAAGAAATGAAGGTTGTGACAGATTTTCCTCGGCTCGAAGATCACCACAGATGGCACTGCAGCCAAGAAATTAAAAGACGCTTGCTCTTGGGGAGGAAAGAGATGGCAAATCTAGACAACATACTAAAAAGTAGAGATATCACCCTGCCAACAAAAGTGCGTATAGTCAAGGCTATAGTTTTACAAGTTGCAATGTATGGATGTGAAAGTTGAGAAAGGCTGAGCACCAAAGAATTGAGGCCTTTGGACTATGGTGCTGGAGAAGACTCCTGTGAGTCCCTTGGACTGCAAGGCGATCAAACCGATCAGTCCTCAAGGAGATCAACCCTGACTGCTCTTTAGAAGGTCAGATATTGAAGAGGAAACTCAAGTACTCTGGCCACCTAATGAGAAGGAAGGACTCACTGGAGAAGAGCCTAATGCTGGGAAAGATTGAGGGCAAAAGAAGAAGGAGAATGAGGTGGCTGGATGGAGTAACCGAAGCAGTCAGCATAAACTTAAATGTACTCCGGGGGATGGTAGAGGACACGAAGGCCTGGAGGAATGTTGTCCATGGGGTTGTGATGGGTTGGGCATGACTTTATAACTAACAACAACAAAATTTTCAAGTTTTATTTCCCCCAAAAGATGACTTATAATAGTGGACAAAAATAAATTTGTAAAATTTTATTAACACACTATAAGATATGTGTGTGTGTGATCTGGGTAGGGGATGGGTGAAAATCTTGAAAATGTTTCACTCACTCACACTGGGACACACAAACCCCTCAGCCTCCAATAAAATATTGCTGAGAGATTCTTTTCATATATTCCTTGCTTTCAGCTCCTGTTCGCTTAGCAAGTAAAGCCAACATGAGCCTACTTTGTAACACACTAGTAGAATCCCATGTATATAATCAGAGGAGGAGCATAAATATTGTGAATTTGCTATGAATTGATAGGAATGGCAGAAGATTGTAGGGCACTTTATAAATAGACTTAATAATATTCACATGATTGAAGATATGAATACAGTGGACCCGAGCTGACATGTTGATGTATAACACAAAGATCAAGAGGACAACTACCTCAAATTAGTAGCCATTAGTCAAAATAATAAAAAAAAGTCTTCTGGTTTCTGAATAAGTATTTATATACCAATTTGTAGAACAAGCTGCATCAGCTTGTTAAGGTCAATTTACACCACCACATTAAAGTGAGATTAATATTGTTGCATGCTGACAAACCATTTTTATGTTCACTTATACACCCTTAATCAAGTGACTTTTGAAGAATGCAAAGATAAAGTATTTCTGTAGGAAAAAACAACTTTTTCTGGTAGGAGTTTTAATGCAAAGTATATGCAATTCCAGTATAAATGATTTTGGGATTATTTATTTATTTATTTATTTATTTGTTTGTTTGTTTATTTATTTATTTATGTATTTATTTATGTATTTATTTATTAGACTTATATACTGCTTCATAGGGCTTTCAGCCCTCTCTAAGCAGTTTACAGATTTTTTTAGCAAATTGAGTCAGCAACTTGCCCCCACAGTCTGGGTCCTCATTTCACCCACCTCGGAAGGATGCAAGGCTGAGTCGACCTTGAGCCGGTGAGATTAGAACCACTGAACTGCAGATCACAGTCAGCTGAAGTGGCCTGCAGTACTGCACCCTAACCACTGCGCCACCTCGGCTCTGGGATGGGATTGAGGGAGAGATTTCTTTCCCTCCATAACACTGTCTGGGCAACCTTATTTGACTACAATACTAAATCATCATTGTTTAAATAAACCATAGCTATTTAACGAGATCCTTTATGTGAGGTTATGATTGGGTTGGGAATTTAACAACACACTCAGTTCCTTGCCCCCCCCCGCCCATCTTAAAAGGTTTTTCTTGCTATTATTGTTGTTAACAAATATCCTGTTATATTTGGTAGACTGCTAAGATTCCATAACTGTAAAAATGACAAAATAAAAGAAATATCTAAAGAAATCTAACCCACCACTACAAAGTTGTAATCTAATAGCTTTCTATACTTAGGTCCTTTATTCTATGCTGTTTTTCTATTCCTATAATGTCCTTCTCCTGTGAGCTCTTTCTCCAACAAGTTTATGACTATCCATTGCTTGGAAACCATTGACAATCACTAGAAGTAGGAACAAAATGCATCACAAGCATTTTGATGCATTTACTAAATGCATTTACTAAATGTTTCATTCCCAATCTGACCAAAAGTTTAATTAAGATTGTCAGAAGGATGCAAACTAGCTTTTTAATTAAACCATGAGATGATAGTTGTGAGAAATCAAGCCACTCAAAGAAATCATGTGGGGAGACACTAAGTAGTATTATCAGTAGTCCAAAGTCCAGGATATGAGTTCCTTCAAAAGTAGATAGAGAACAAATAATTTTAGGTATGAAAAGGAGGAAACCTTTAACTATGCAGGGAAGGTTTTGTTTTTGTTTTGGCTTGATTCAATTAATTGACATTTAAGGTAAAGTTTTCCAAGTCCAGTTGTCCAGTTGTGCCCAACTCACAAACACAGTGTTCATTTATGGCTTTTTTGGCCAAAGAAGCCAGTGTTGTCCAAAGACAATTTATGTTGTAATGTGGCCAGCATGGCTATACAGAACACTGTTACCTTCCCACCTAAGTGGTACCTATCAATCTACTTGCATTTACATGCTTTGAACCTGCTAGGTGGGCAGGAGCTGAGGCATCTAACAGGAGCTCACCAAACTGCACATTGCTCAGATCTCAAACTCAAGTTGTCAGCTCTCCACCTGACAAGTCAGTGTCTTTAACCATTGATCCATCACACCACCATTAATATTTGTTACACTGAAATTTAAGAACATTTAATGTTTGCCCTATTTCCTTCCACTTTAAGAAATACTCTTGGTGTGTTATTGAAAGGCTGAGAATTGCCCTCAGGCCTCAGATTTATGCAATCCCTCATGAGCCGTGAAATCCAGTGGAGACTGCTTATTCTGAAAGCCTGAATCTTGTCACTTTTGCAAAGTCAGTCTTTTACATTATCTGATTCTGTCTTCCCTGAGTTTTATCCACCCTAGAAAAAACATATACCCCAATTAGTTAGAACACTACTAGAAAAATCAAAGGTTTTCATAAAGTGCAAATAATGGAACTTCTGTGCTTTGGTGGTATGTGTGCTCCATATGTATATGTGTGTGTTTGTAAGTTCTACTTGTTCACAGCCCATCAGTCATTCTATGACCATACTTGGGTTGCAACTATCTGATGGAATGTAAAATAAAGTTCACTTTAAGGTCTAATATATTATATTTACAATCATGCTCACTCTTGAAAGTGTCACCCTCTTCTTTCAAGCATCTATCAAACCTTAAAAATACAAAAATAAAACCTAGATTCATGAAAAGGCTAAGGCATTTCAGGAAAAATCAACTTGTAGAATCCCTGAAACAGCAAATGCCAACAACATCTACTGTGGCCATCTGGAATTAAACTCATCTTCTATTCAATTGATCTCTTGTATCTTACTAATTTTTTTATTTTTCATTTATTTTTGTTTCCTTATGAAATCATTATTCAAAAGCAATGAATAGAATGTGATACTGGTATATTTTACAAATAGCTTTTTTTGATGCTCGTGTAACACCAACTCACTTGAAACATCTATCCTCCCCCTTTTAAACGCATTTATTTTTAATGTGTTCGACTTTGTTATCTTAGTTTTTGAATATATTAATTTATGAATAAACTAAGATTGATATAATATTTATTGAAGATTTATAGCAAGCTGTGTAACTTCTCTAATAATTTCAAGTAATCCTGAGTATTCCATAGTTAAGGGTTCCTGTATGCATGTTGTTCTTCACTCCTTAGCTTCCAAGTCTCACATTTCACTAGTAAACAGTATAATTGCTATAGTCAGTCTCATTCAAGTGCATTTCTTTTGATCAGTTACAGACCATTTAATTCTAATAGAATTTAAAACAAACAAACCAGGATTTTTGGTTCACTTGTCTATAGAGTTTTTGACATGGGTACAAATTATCAGTGTTCTCCACTAACCACTCCATTTGATTTTAGAAAGGCAGCTTCATGTTATTCAGAACATCCAATAATTTGTTGTTAGTTGTGAAGTCGTGTCCGACCCATCATGACCCCATGGACAACATTTATTCAGGACTTCCTGTCCTCTACCATCCTCTAGAGTCCATTTAAGCTCACGCTGACTGCTTTGGTGACTCCATCCAGCCACCTCATTCTCTGTCATCCCATTCTTCTTTTGCCCTCAATCTTTCCCAGCATTAGTGAGTCTTTTTTTCTGATTAGGTGGCCAAAGTATTTGAGTTTCATCTTCAGGATCTGGCCTTCTAAAGAGCAGTCAGGGTTGATCTCCTCTAGGACTGATCACCTTGCAGTCCAAGGGACTCGCTGGAGTCTTCTGCAGCACCATAGTTCAAAGACCTCAATTTTTTGGCGCTCAGACTTTCTTATGGTCCAAATTTCACAGTCATACTTTGCAACTGAAAAAAACATAGCTAATAATGAATTAAATCAATATAAAGCCTGTGTACAAAAATTACTTATTACTTGGATAAGACGTGAATACTTGGCTTCTAATCATAAAAACTATCTGCAATTTATCCTACCACTTACCATTTTATAGACATTTTCTGTTTTTACACAATGGCAATGTACATTGTTCAGTACCTGTTGGCTGTGCAGCACACATAAAAGAATCACACAAAAATTGGAAGTGTTGTTGAAGCACATCCACCACATCAAGTACAAGTGGATATTTTCCTGCAATTATTCACATTCATTTATTCCCCACCCAACCTTTTCTCTTGTTTTCATGGAGAGAAAAGAAATCAATTTCCACTTCTAAATAAATTATTCTGATTAGTAGCAACCATAATGTGAATAAAAATAGAGGTGATTTTTTTTTACCTTGTTTAACTTGCAGCTAAGACGATATTCACCAGATACCTAGAGGCTACAGTAGATTAATAATCCTATATAATCAGTCATTTGTGAACAGTTTAGAGAAAGTTTGGAGGATATTTATCATTCCCCAATTACAATGTCAAATCTAATTAGTCTTCCTCTCAATATTGAACTACAATGATAGAGGTCGCCCAGAGAATCCTTGAAAATGAAAACTTTTACCTCAAAGTTCAAAAGTGCCCCATGGAACATTTTTTCCGCCTTATTAATTATCCACATCACCAGAGAATTAGCCCCCCACTCATTTCTGGTTTAGCAGATACATACCTACGGACTTTTGTACTGCAAGTGGATGAGGAATGAAAATGTAAGTCACTTTTATAAAACCTACCAATCAAGCAGGCCTCTGATGAGGAAAAAGTGTGATGAGGAGCCACAGGTCACTTTGATGATGATTGACATCAGCGATTGAATCTTTGGCAGAGGAGAGGCCTCAACATTCATTTGCTGGGACTTGCTTTTAATAAGAGATGACACAGCTTAACAAAGCCAGCTCCTAAATAATATGCCTGTTGGTTATTCATACCAAAGATCTCATGCAGCTATTTATGGGAGAGAGGAAAAAGGATCATCTAACCAGTTGCCAAAAGGAGACAGTGGGAATCAATATGTCTAATAGATCTTTATTAATAATGACCTAAATGTCCTCAGGAAAAGAGAGAAAGAAAGATGTCCGAATCGAAGCCCTCCCTTCTATAAATTCTGCCTTTCTATTATCTGTGAAGGATGCAAATGTCCTGTCAGATGGTCTCTGATGTGTGATGCTTCTGATTCTCTATAGACAAAGTAGCCCTTTCATCATCTTTATCTTGGGCTGGTATGTTTCCAATTCAAACTTTTCTGCCTGCATTAAGGCTTTGTCAACTCAAGCCGGCACAGCCCTTGATACGAATCTGTTGATTGCTGAAAATCTGACAGGTCTGAAGCAGAGTTGCTGCCTCCCATTGTATGCGGGTCCCTCCTCCCAAATATTTTATTAGACAAAGCAACAGATAATTTCCGTGGCTTAATTAAGGCTACACAAAGTCTGTGGCTTAATTAAAAATTGTCTGTTCTGCTTCTTGCATATTCAGTTCAAAATTTCAAAATCACATTGAGGTCAGCTGCAATCGTAACACACCCACATATAAGTATAGAGAGTTTTAGCTTAATTATTTGTTCCTGTTAATTGACAAATTATGCTCTCTCTTTGCCTCCTTACCCCAGCTCTGAGTCGTGTAATGTTCATACTATGGCTTCCCTAGACAAGCACAAAATAATTTGTAATATGGTGAAAAGAGTTGGTCTTTCTTCCAGGGAATTTTTGTTTTTATTTTTTTGTTGGAAGGGACACATTCTTTCAGTCCTTTTTTATAATGTATATTCTGTGTCTGAGTAATACAAATTCTTCTAAGACTATTTTACATTTACTATATAACATATCATACTGATAATTTATTGGGCTATTCTACTAATTTAGAACAATGAATCCAACAATGAATACCATTGTTAATATTATGATCATTATGGCATTCCTTATTAAAGTTCTGCTCATTCACCATTCAGAAAACTAGAAGGCTAGTTCTTTCAGTAACAAACATGGGATGAATGGCCCAGTGGTGGGTTTCAAAAATTGTTCGAATCTACTCTGTGGGTGTGGCCTCCTTTGTGGGAGTGGCTTGCTGCCCATGTGACCGGATGGGAGTGGCTTGCCGCCAATGTGACCGGATATGAATATGCCGATGACACTTGTCAGAACCACCTTAAATTACCTCACACACAGCACTGGCATGCACAAGAATATGATGTAAACTTGTTTTTTAAAAGGCATCTTTGGTTTGCATTAAAACAACTTCAACACACGCAATGTCCTGATTGCACCACAAACGCAGTAGTCATCCTTACCTTTCACAGAGGCACTGAGTTTTATAAATATGAGCATGATAGTGTAGAATAATCATATCCAAGGACCAGTGGTGGGTTTCAAAAATTTTTTGGAACCTCTTCTGTAGGTGTGGCCTGCTTTCCGGGTCCACTGGTGGAACCTCTTCTAACCAGTTTGGTAGATTTGACAAACCGGTTCTACCGAATAGGTGCGAACTGGTAGGAACCCACCTCTAGAATGGCCCCATTATATATTTGGCAAGGTCTCACTTGCCATCTTCAGGCTGGTGTTTTCAGCTTCGGGTTTGTGTGAGTAAAGTGTGGTCGGAGCTGCCGTCTTTCTATAAATCTTGGTGGGGGTGTGTGGAGTGCAGCTTTGTTTCAGTAAGTGGATTGATTGGATGTGTGGCTGTATCATGATTGGTAGATTGGTGCTGATTGGTGCTAGCTGTGTGTCTATTGTTGTTTCATGTTGTAATGGCCTAGGTTTGTTTGTTGACTAGGGCTGGTTTTCAGATGTCTGGTAGGCAGGAGGTGTCGTCACATATATTCATGTTGTGGGGGTGTTTCTCTATTTTGATAGCTTCCATAATTATTCTCTTGCTGAAGTGTTCAGTTTTGGAGATTAACCTGGTTCCTTCAAAATTAATTTCATGTCCTGTAGCTTTAAGGTGCTGGAAAAGGGCGGAAGTTTTTTTCTTACTGCATTCTTGTGTTCTGTGATGTGTGCATTTATTCTCCTATTTGTTTGTCCTATGTATGTTGCAGGGCAGATTTTGCATGGTATTTTGTAGATTCCTTGGTTTTCTAGCTGGATTTTGTCTTTGGGGTTTCTTAAAATGTTGGCTATTTTTTGGTCAGTGTTGAAGGCTGTCTTGATATTGTGTTTGTGGAGAATTTTGCTGATTTTATCTGTGGTGCCTTTGATGTAAGGGAGGGGGGCAATGCCATTGTCCTGTTCTGGGTCTCAGTTCTTGGGGGGAGTCCCCCTTTGGATTAGGTTGGTAATTGTTTTTCTTTGGAATCCGTTGGAGATTAATACGTTTGTGAGAGTGTGTAATTCAGTTTTCAGGTGGTCTTTGTCAACTAGGCATTTGGTTCTGGAGATGAGGATCTTGGCTATGGAGTTGATCTGTGCGGGGTGGTGATGGGATTGTGCATTTAAGTAGCGGTTGGTGTTCTTTTTTCCTGGTAGATGGTGTGTCCTAGGGAGCCATTGGGTTTTTTGTAAATTAGAACATCCAGAAAGGGAAGTTGGTTGTTTGCTTCTATTTCCATAGTGAATTGTATTTTGGGGTGTAGGCTGTTGAAATGTGTGAGGAAGTTGTCCAGTTTTTCTTTCCCATGTGGCCAAATCACGAAAGTGTCAACAACATATCTAAGCCCGAGTTTGGTTTCAGATTTATCTAAGGCATTAGTTTCAAAATGTTCCATCTTTAAGTTTGCGCTGATGGGTGAGAGGAGTGATCCCATGGGTGCTCCTTCTATCTGTTCGTATCTTTGTCCATTATGGATGAAGTATGTGTTGGTTAGGCCATGGTAGGCCGTGGTGTTTAGGGGTGTGTGTTTGTTCTGGATAGCTGTCAAGGCTTCTTTTATAGGTACCTGGGTGAAGAGGGATATTACATTGAAGCTCACAAGTAGGTTGCTGGGTTGTAGGTTTTGTTTCTTTAATGTTTCTATGAAGTGGAGTGAGTTTTGTATGTGTGAGGTGATGGATTCTGCGTAGGGTTGGAGTTGTTTGGTGAGGAATTTGGCAAGATTCTATAGAGATGAGCCTATGGAGCGGACTATGGGTCTGAGTGGTGTTGCTTCTTTGTGTATCTTGGGGAGGCCATAGAAGATTCCTCTCTGGGGATGAGTCTTTGCTGGATCTCTTCACTGATCGGAGACGCTTTGATTTTGGTTTTGGTGGTTTTTTCCAGGTAGTTGGTGGGGTCTGTGTTTAGAGGTTTGTAAGTGGGGTCTTCGAGTAGGTTGGATAGTTTGGCTTGGTAGTCAGATGTGTTTATCACCACTGTGGTGTTATCTTTGTCTGCTGGGGAAATGATTATGTTGTTGTCTTTCCTCAGGTTGGTGAGTGCTTTTTGTTCTTCTTGCTGTAAGTTGCTTCTGGGTGGATTGCTGGAGCAAAGGACATTGGTGACTGCAAGTCTGATTTCATTGGCTTCATCTGGGTTTATTTTGGTGAGTGTAGCTTCAACTCTGCATATGATGTCTTCAGTGGGCATGCACTTAGGGGCCACTGCAAAGTTGAATCCTCCAGAAAGGACATTAGTTTCAGCTGTGGTGAGTTTCTGTCTGATCTATTGTGTACTGTTTGTTTCATGAGTTGCTGTGGAGGGGGGCTGGGCTTCTGTTGTTTTTCTAGTCTATAAGTTTGTTGGTGTTGCCAAGACGATCTCAATTTTACATGGGAAAAGACCCGAATACAACAAGACCAGCATGTATATGTATGTGCATGTCCGTGTGTGTGTGTGTGTGTGGTTGTGTGTGTGTGTGTGTGTGTGTGTACGTACGTACAGAGGGAGCCTCCTTGTAGAGTACTGTGAAGCCATTACCATGGCAACTCCACTGCATTATACAGTAGAATCCATTTTACGGCAGTACAGTAGAAGCCATTTTACAGCACAACAAGCTGTATTTTAACAGAATGCGCCCCCCAGATATATATATCTTCTTTGGCACAAGATATGCTTCACTACCTGAGTTTGTGCTACATTGAGAAATGGAAACGACTCTCCTAACATACTCAAGATGCATTCTCAGTTTCAGGATGAATGCAGCAGAGCAGTGATGCTAGTACCCAGCTGAAAGCAAAAACTGACAGTAATAACTAGAACACCTAAAATATGTTTACATCAAACAACAGCCCACACCAAGGGACATTCCTGTTCTTTTTCTGTTGAGTCCATTGCTGGCATGTATCCAGAACCAGTGCACTGTGCTCTTGCTGAAAATAGACAGATGGCCTGGTTCTCTGGTGTAATGAATCATTTTTTCCATGTTGTCCATATGAACAACAGCAGTAAACACAAGAAATCTACTAAGAGATGAATGGAAAACTGTAAAACATGAATGGAAGAGATGGCCAATGCAATTTTAATGAACCAGGATTTTGTGGTGAGATTTCCCCCTACCACTGCTGTCTGATGATAAATTATCAGTATTTTATGACAAAACTGATGTTCTAAAATGGCAGATGCTTTGTTTATTGCAAATAATGAATAGAAATTAACAAGAAATATATTCTTCTTCCTCGTATGTTGGGAGGACATGTTATTATTATCAATAATAGGGCTGGATGTATTTTAAAATAGTATTTCCATTTATTCTAACATGGCATTTTCATAAACTAAGTGCATATCACTGTCTTTCTTGCTTTTGTATCTAATTCAGTTTCTTATTATTTTTGCCTTCACCATTTTGTTCTATTATTTATCTCTCTCTCTATATATATATATATATTTAGGAACTAAGGTAAAAATAAAGGTTCCCCTTGCACATATGTGTTAGTAGTTCCTAACTGTAGGTGGCAGTGCTCATCTATGTTTCAAAGCTGAAGAGCCAGCGCTATCTGAAGATGTCTCCATGGTCATGTGGCTGGAATGACTAAATGCCAAAGGGGCATGGACCACTGTTACCTTCCCACCAAAGGTGGTCCCTATTTTTCTACTTGGAGTTTTACATGCTTTTGAACTGCTAGAAGCTGGGACAGGTAACAGGAGCTCATGCCCTTATGCAGCGCTAGAGATTCGAACCGCCAAACTGCCAACCTTCTGATCGACAAGCTCAGCATCTTAGCCACTGAGCCACCATGTCCTTATGTTTAGGAACTATAGGTGTATTATTGATTAAAGTTACAGCCTTCCAACATAAAGTTCTTTTCTTTCACATTTCATAAACTTGTCTACCTTTCTGCAATCTGGACATGTTCCAGATATGTGGACTTACTTGACAGAATAGACATTGAAAAAATTGGGAATGGAATCCTATTCATCTAGAACAGTGTTTTTCAAACTTGTCAACTTTAAGATGACTAGACTTCAGTTCCCATAATTCCTCAGCCAGCATGCCTGATAGATTCTTTGATGGTCCAAAGTAGGTAAATTTCTTCTTCTTGTTGTGCCATATCCATCATTGGACAATGGCGATCATGTTGGCAATTCTATTTTTGTCAACAACTGCATGAAAAAGTGCTGCTGAGTTTTGTCCAAACCAGTCCTTTAGGTTTTGAAGCCATGATGTTCTTCTTCTGCCTGGACCTTGTTTGCCTTCAATCTTTCCCTAGAGAATTAAGTGAAGTGTGCTGTATTTTTCTGGGTGTCACATCACATGCCCAAAATATTCTAACTTTTGCTTTTTAATGGCTTTGATGGTTTCCTTTTCCTTAATCAGGTGGGTCACTTCCTCATTTGTGATTTTGTCAACCCAGCTTATATGTAACAACTGCCTGTAAAACCACATTTCAAATGCTTCTAGTTTCTTCAAGTGGTTTTCTGTTAGGTAGATTTAGGATTGCGAAATCATTCCTCTTGAGTCAGTTGGCTGACCCTTGTGGAAAGATTGAGAAACGTATTCTTTCATCCACACCAGCCACTCTGTTTTGATATACCTCCTTCACATTATAGCAAAACCTCGATGTTTTGAATTGTTTTTCAGAGATAATGATTGTTTGTACATAGCCTGTATGTCAGTCATAGTTAGTATGACTAGAAACACTGAAAATCATTTTTCACAAAAGGAACAGAATAATGCCTGTATATGTCTGCTTCTAGAAGGACCAGACCCAAATTGTTTTGTTTTAAGTGGAACCTGTCTAGGGAGATATATCTCTCCTTGCAAATTCCAAGGTTTATCAGCTCCAGTTTGTACTAGCTGTAATGGTTGCCTTTGTTTCCAGATCTACGGTAATAAGCAGTAATAATAAGTAATAAGCAGGGAGATTTTTGACTTTTAAAGCTCTACTGTACTTTGTTTAGTTCTAGCTATTTTCTTACAGCCTGGTAAACTTCTCATGTTTGCAAGCCATCATTAACTGGCACACTATTAAGGTTAATAAAGAGCTTAGGCATTAGAGAAATTCTCAATAGTGACCCTTTCAATTTGCCTCAATAATTGGAAAATCCATCTATAGAAGAAACATAGCCATAATATACAGAGGCAGACAGGAAGGCAGACAGACAGACAGACAGACAGACAGACAGACAGACAGACAGAGTCATAGAAATGTTTATGCTGCATTGAATGTAATTCAGTGGTGGGAGCATCAGATACCGTTCCAGAGGGCTCACCTGCCGCCCGCACCGCTTACCTGTATTTGAGCTTTTGGGGGCTTCTGTTCACACACACAGAACATACAGAGCCTGCACAATGCTCCACTGAGCAGCTGGAGCATCACAGAGGCAACACAGAGATGTCGTGGGCAGTAAGTATGCATGCGCACACTGCGCACATGTGCGCATGTGCTGCACATGTGCGCATGTGCTGCACATGTTCATATGGTGGACGTCCGGCCCCGTTACACCGTACCAGTTGCAATGGGATCCAGAACCCACCACTGATGTAATTCATTATTACCCTCTGTTGGAGCTTTGGGTATGGTATCTTTATTCATAGTAAATTGTCTCAATCTCTGAATCTCATTTGGGTTCTTCACATCCTAAAGGAGGAGTTATCATGGGGATTGGGAAAATGACATAATATATGTCATGATGTCATCACACAAATTATGTAAATTCATATCTCTTGCTCCATGATGTTTTGATGTGTGTAATGCCAGATCAATGTTATTATGCTTCAGCAGGATATCTATGACCTTTGTGAATTTCACTGAAAAACTGCTCAGTTATATCTCAACGTATTTTGTTGAAATCAGTTTATTGTGAATTGGGAATGTCCAATTTATTATACTCAGCAATGTGTGTTGTTTACTGTGAACAGTTTAATCAGTTCTATTCAGGTTGATATTGTATGTTGCTACAGGTGTTTTTTGAGAATTTAAAAGATTGTTCAATTAAATATATATCATTTAGAATAATGTATGGAGGACATCATATGATTGTTAAACATAACATTTCTCCTTTAAAAAACCAGAACATTTCAACTTATATGGATTGGAAGTATGTTCTTTCTACATGGGAAACATCAACTGTTAAAAAACCTCCACCTAAAATCTAAAAAAAACCATGGAGTGCTTTTAATTCTGCTTCATAAAGCATCGTTCAGTGGCATGGATACATGGTTTAGTTTTTCATCTTTTTGAAAATGAATACTTTGACTTGCACAATCCATTTTCAAGATTCATAAACATTCAAAAGATCTGGGAGCATAGAAGTATAATAGATATTAGGCTTTTTATGTCAAAACTTTACATCGCGATTCTTGATAAATGATAATTTTTTATGCACTGTTGGTCATATGGAACAGTCTAGAATTAATTATAGGTGAATAGTTTGTGCTAAACATATGCTGCAGTTCTTGCATTCCAGAACCAAGTATTTGTTAACCATAATTTAACAAGTTTTCCTACTTGTAGTCTAAAGATTTGCTGCACTGATTATATAATAGTATTATATATATATATATATATATATATATATATATATATATATATATATATATATATATATATATATATATATATATATATATATATATATATATATATATATATATATATATATATCTGTGTGTGAGTGTGTGTTCTGTTAAGATATAGCCTGTTGTGCTTTAAAATGGTTTCTACTGTACTGCCATAAAATGGCTTCTACTGTACAGCACAGTGGAGTTGCCATGGTAATGGTTTCACAGTACTCCACAAGAGAGGACTCGCTCTGTTAAGGGGGGGGGGGGGGAATCCAACATTAGAAATAACGTTTGGTCCAGACATTTTCCCCTATAAATAAATAAATACCCAGGCAATGGCGGGTTATCAGGTAGCATTTAAATAAAGCATCTGATTCAATTCATATCATTTCAGTTTTTGAAGAGTATGTTTGGCTACTTCTTAGCCAAAGTCAGTTCAGGTCCAATATTTGAGAAGAGGAATTATGTCTCCAAAGAAATGTGGTAGTGAGGGAGACAACAGCAATAAGATGGAACCATATATTGAAATTCATGGGGATATAAAGTGAATTCTCTTACAAGTTAAGCTCAAAACCTAGTGATTTCACAGACACATACTGTATTTTTCAGAGTATAAGACGCAACTGAGTATAAGACGCAGGTTTTGAAGAGGCAAATAAAAAAAGTTTTTGCACTCTGCAGACCTCCCCAAAATGGCCCATTTTTTTGAGAAAATGGGCCCAGTTTTTTTTCTTCAAAAAAATGGGCATGAATAGCTTTTAGGAGGCTTGTAGAGTGCTCCTCGAGGCCCCAAAACCAGCAAAAAATGGGCAATTTTTCATTCATTTATGTCCTTCTCAGCCCCCAGGAGCTCTCTGAAAGCTTCCTAAAAGCTATGCATGACCATTTTGGTGAAGGGGGTGGGGTTTCAGGAGACAAAAAATGTTGTATTCACTGTATAAGATGCACCCAGATTTTCAGCCTCTTTTTTGAGGGAAAAGGGTGCATTTTATACTCCGAAAAATACAGTACGTGCTTTTTTTTTTCTTGGCAACAATACAGAACTGGTTTCCCATTGTTTTCTATGATTTTTTTCTCAATGTCCCAATATCAGGTCTAACTGTATTTATCTTCTGAATCCAGACAAGTATGTCCAGACAGCTTATGTGGAAATTGTGCTGAGCCCACCAAGGGGAGAAAAAAAAAACATTTGATGTTGCCTTTTGAATAAACTGCAGTGGAAACATCTTAAGCTTTGATCTCCATCGTTCCCTCAAAAAGCTGTGAAAAATCCAAGTCATGAAGTACAAATGTCAGATAAGAAGCTGCAGACTGGAATTGTGGTATTATTGCCTGGCTATTGAGAGGAACAACAACTCTTCCCTGCAATCTTGTGAGGACAGCCCATCTTCTCCCATTCTCTAAAAAAACCCTCATTTTCTCAAGAAAGCCCACATGGTTTTATGTGAGAGACAGATTGTATTTTGATGTTTGAGCTTCTGTGAGAAAATCTCTGGACAACTTTGCCATTGTTGACTGAAGGGACATGATTTTAAAAAATAGACCTCGATAACTGTAATCCTTTCTATTAGGCATATCAGGGAAAGGTTGCAATAGTGCTGATACCCATCTGTTTTCTCAATTAAACAATACAAATGCTTACCTTGGACACCTTAGTACCAGCACAAGGCAACATGTGGACTTCTCAATTAACATTCCCCTTATTCCCATCAGTGCTTGAGGCTTTATATTTTCTAAATTTCCAGATGCCAAAAAACAGCAGATGCTATGCCTGGTAGAAAGGCAAAAATTCAATATTAGCCGTTCCTCTCTGAAATTGAAACCATCTTTCTGGTTTTATAGAAAGATCTTACTTATTTTATAGCCTCTGGGACACTGTCCAAGGGGAATATAGGATGGTAGTCTCAGTTATGTATTTTTTTAACTTTCCCCACTGAATTAAATTCATCTCATTTCTTCCTTTACCCTTCAACTTTCATTTTCTAGAGCTTCTTGACAGGAATATGAAGTATCATGTACTTTCAAGATTCCCCAGATTCATCTGTAGGACTTATTTGACCTGAGTCCCATCAATCATTCAATCAGCTTTTCGACCCCTTTCAACTGTAGTTTATGAACAACAAAACTCGAGTTGCAGGACATAAAAGTTTCTGGTTGACATGCCAAAGGAAAATTTGTCAAGAGTCCTCTCCTGTCCTATACCTTCCTAAAGGAATTATAATATCCTCAGGAGAGAGAGAGAGAAAGTTTGTGGCTGCAAGGCATATATTTGAACTTTATGTTTCCTTGTGATCTGGGGCTGTTTGCCTCCTAATCAATCAAAAAAAAAAAAAGAGATGAAAAGGGATTAGCTATTTAGACAGTGGAAATATATGGAGTCAAAGAAAGAAGCTTCAACGGAAGCAGAATTTTAATGCAAGAGTCCGTAAACAAAATTTGCTGGCACTGCAAATAAATGTTTACACAAGAGCCGATTTACAAGGACAATATTAAGTAATTCTCTCCAAATATTTTAAAATAAACAAGATTTTGTTTTATTTGGAGGTATCAGGTAAGTACATGCTTTCAAAAAAAATCACTTGTGATGTTATTTGCATTTATTTTAAGGACAGTTTGTAGGAAAATGTTTTAGGAGGAAATGCTTTATTTCATCATTTATCTTCTGTGTTACTATGTGGTAGTGCAGTGGTTGGAATGCAGTACTGCAGGCTACTTCTGCTGAATGCCAGCTGCCTGCAATATAGCAGTTTGAATCTCATCAGACTCAAGGTTGACTCAGCCTTCCTGAAGTCAGTAAAATTATTGTTGGGAGCAATATGCTGACTCTGTAAACTTCTTAGAGAGGGCTGTAAAGCACTGTGAAGTGATATATAAGTCTAAGTGCTATTGCTATATTGTTATTTTTAAAATCTCAATTGAATTCTAGCATAAACTACAGAGTAAAAAAACAAGGAACCACAAACGATACAGTATGTTGCTGTTACTGCTAAAAAAGAAGAATATTTATCCTAAGAAATATCCTACGTATGCACACCATCCTTATACTTCTTTCTATGTACCTTATAAATAAGACCTAGTGTAGTAGTTTCAGATTTGCTGTTCAAGCATAATACCACTCATGCTTCACTTATATGTATAGACAAGCAAGTGAAGCTTGATGTAGGAGTGGAACTTCTATTTGATGCTGGCATCTTGAAACAGCAGGGAATTGTTACTTCCTTTTTTCTCCCACTATTAAAAACAAGAAGTACATGTGGAATTTTTCAATCTCAGAAGTCAGTATAAATTGGAGGAAAGGATTGCTTTACAACCTAAAGTGCCGCGTATCCTAAACACATGGATGAGCAGGTAGTCTGTCACTGGGCTTGAAGGATAAGTCATCAGTTTTGCAGATGACACTAATCTGGCAGGAATAGCAACACCACGAAGACAAGCTCAGGATCAAAAATATTTTGACAGACTTGAACTATTGGCCCTACCCAACAACATGAAATTTAATGTGGTGAAAAGCAAGGTTTTCCACTTAGGCAGGAAAAAACCAAAAGTACAAATAGAGATTAGGTGAAACCTGACTCCAAAACAGTAACTGTCAGAGTCCTAATGGCCAATCACTTAAACATGAGCCAGCTGTTTGTAGCAGCAGACAAAAAAGCGAACACAATCCTTGGCTGTAACAAAGGTGCTTTTTTCCAAGGAGCAACTGGACTTTCTGGTTTTTCTTTGAAATCCTCGGTTGTATAAACAGAGGCATAGTATCAATATCACATGAAGTATTAGTACCATTTTGTAAATCCTTAGTAAGACCACACCTGGAATACTGCATCCAGTTTTGATCACCAAATTACAAAAAAAGATGTTGAGACTTTGGGAAAAATGCAAAGAGCAACTGAGATGATTAAAGGCTTGGAGACAAAATCATGAAGAAAGTTTGCAGGAATTGGGTATGGCTAATCTAGAGAAAAGAAGAACTAGGGGTGACATGATAGCAGTAATCCAGTAATTGGGGGGGGGAATGCAACAAAGAAGATAGGGTCAACTAATTTTCCAAAGCACCAGAAGGCAAAAAAATAATAATAATAATAATTGATGGAAACAAATCAAGGAGAGAAGCAATCTAGAATTAAGGAGAAACTTCCTAACAGTGAGAACAATTAACTGATGGAACTTGCCTTCAGAAGTTGTAAGTGCTTCCTCACTGGAGGTTTTTAAGAAAAGACTGGACAGTCACCTATCTGAAATGGATTGGTATAGGGCAGGGATGTCAAACTCAATTTTATTGAGAGCCACATCAGGGCTATGGTTGACCTCAGGGGTGGGGTGGGATGGGCAGGTATGGCTGACTGGGTGGGTGTGGCCAACTGGGTGCGCATGGCCATCTTGATGTCACTCCTCAAACTGCTGGCATGTTTCCTCTTCACATTGGGTAGACCAGGCCAAAGCTACATTGGCCTGATCTTTCCTCTTCACATTGGGTAGAACCTGATAGCCCCATGCCACATCTGGCCCATGGGTCTTGAGTTTGACACCCCTGGTATAGGGTCCCCTGCTTGAGCAGGGGGTTGATCTAGAAGACATCCAAAGTCCCTTCCAGCTCTATTCTGATTGATTGATGGATGTATTGATGGATTGATACTGTGATGGTTGTAAATATGAGGATAAGTTGTAGGTCACTTTTTTCAGCAACATTGTAACTTTTAAGAGTCATTATAAAAATGGTCATAAGCCAAGGACAACCTGTAGGCCAACTTTCTCTATGTATCAATTTTTATATGCTTTAAATTACATAGATTATATTTCTGTCCCAAGGACTTTTAAAATGGTGTTAGTAACTAGAAAACAATATGATTTCTCATCATAAGAGGAATTAGTGGTGGTTGCTTAAACTAACCATATACATGCAGAACTTCATTCCAGAAAGATTTGCATTTACTTCCCAGGGTTATAATTACTTTTGCAAAGCTCTAGGGAAACTTTTGTCAATGAGGTTGATGCACCATTAAATTGCCTGAAGACAGGTGTTTTATAGTAGTCTGATGGATTTCCTCAAAGGTAAAGCATCCATAATTAATATATAAATTAATTCCACTGTTACTAACAAGCACATTTAGTAGAAGTGCATAATTATCTATAGTATTGTATTCAAGCATTTGGAATACACTGGGATCTCAGCATAAATAAATTATCAATGTCAACATCAACGGCAATTACGATACAGTTTGTATACTCTGCCAGCATTTGACTTCATTGTTCTATTATTATTCAGAAAGTGTTTCTTTATATGGCCTTCATGGTTCTGATATTTTTTTCCTTCCCTGCTCACTGACTAAAACCAATTAGAGTTCAGGAACAACATGAACAAGCTTCATATAAAATTATCATTTTTCATATTAAAATGGCAGATCACCACCTGCTATTCTGGGAGTAGAGAAAAAGAACGGAACTCTATTTATTAGGAACTAAACCATCCTGATGGACCATTGCAGTTAGAATTAACTAATGGTCGCCAAGAGCCATTTTGTTTTTGCTGCCTTTCTTCCTTAAATGACGACATAATTTATAGATATTATATATCTGTCTATGCATTCGATTGAGGTCAAACCTGAAACATAAAGCTAATGGATGTATTCACAATAGATCTTTATTTGACTTAGGCTGGAGAGGAGAAGGATAAGCCCAATTATACTGAAAAGCAAAAACAGTAGCTAAGTTTAATGCTGACTAGAAACCCCTTATAAACTTCATGCATGAAAAAAGTATATAATGTATACTTTTATAATCTATAAAATCTTTTATGCATTATAGAAAAAAAAGGAAAGATATACTGTATCCATAGTGTAGGAGATTGGCATATTGATGGCTGGCAATTGGCTTGTGCTGCCAGGCCCTCAGTTCCTAAGTACTTCTTATAGGAAGGCACCACATAAATGCAACTCATAAAATAGCCCAAAGTACTATTCTGTAGAGAGAAGTTTCCTGAACATGAGTTCTATCATGATGCTTCCTTCCTCCCTTCCTTCCTCCCTCCCTCCCTTCCTTCCCTCCCTTTTTTCCTTCCTTTTCTTTCTTTCTTCCTTTTCTTTCTTTCTTTCTTTCTTTCTTTCTTTCTCTTTTTTTCCTTCCTTCCTTCCTTCCTTCCTTCCTTCCTTCCTTCCTTCCTTCCTTCCTTCCTTCCTTCCTTCCTCCCTGCCTGCCTGCCTGCCTGCCTGCCTTCCCTCCTTCCCTCCCTCCTTATCTATCTGTCAGCCTCTGTTTTGCTGCTTGCTTTTCAGCTGCCATTGAAATGGGGAGGGAGGGCATGGTATTTGGGTGAGGGAAAGAATCTGTACAGATTAATTTAATTGTTAATTGGGAGTCGTTCTCACCATGTGGCAAGGAGGGGAGTTTCCTGCCAAGGAAACTGTCCGGGATACCAACCTGCTGATGATATTTGAAGATGTCTCCCATCTGACAGCTGTGGAGATATTGAATTGGACTAAGGACTGGGGTTACCAAGGGGAGGGGAATGGGTCATGTATTGATATCTAATGCTTTCGCACGCTTTTGCTCAGATCCATCTTTGCTTAGCTACTATTTATTTATAATCAGTAAAAGTACTCTTAATTCTGCAAAATGGAGTTGAGTGGATTCTTTCTTGGTTACTAAGTGAAGCAGCAACTGACATTATCTATCTATCTATCTATCTATCTATCTATCTATCTATCTATCTATCTATCTATCATCTATCTATCTATCTATCTATCTATCTATCTATCTATCTATCTATCTATCTATCTATCTATCTATCATCCTTCCCCTCCTTATTTTATCTTCTTATCTCATCATTTATCTTACCTTCATTGTTGGCCATGCTTTTTCTACCTTTTTTCTTTGCTTCTTTCTTTTCTTTATTCTAAATATTACTTTCTATACATGAAATCTCCATTAAGGTTTCTTGCTACTCTCTAAAGAATCAGAGGCATTCAAACGTGGAATGGTTCTTTGGTTCTCACAACTCTGATAATTATCCAGTTCCATTATTTACGTCCAAGAAAAAAGACTTAATAAAAAATGGGAAGATTTACAAATCCATTCCGCATAATTTTTAAACACTTCTTTGTATCTCTTCAAGAACAGGAAAAATGCATCCTGGTGTACACTATGCATCACTATATTGCACTATTTGTGAAATTTCTCCAATTATCCTCACCTGATTGCATATTTTTTGCATCATAAACAATGCCACAATATCTTGAAAAGTACATGTTTGGGTATGCATTGCAAGCCAGTGGATTTATTTAGCAGGGCCAAAATTAGAATTTTCATAATTAAGTTCAACAGTGGAAAATGCTTCAAATCTCTCTAGTTGCCAATATTTTCTCTCCCTTATTTGCATTGCAACGTTTTAGGGATAAAGACTTTCAGGAAGATAGAAGACTGACATTAGATCCAAAATACCAATGCTTTCCTGCCAGCTTTATGGTATTTGGCTCTTAGGTAGCTAGAACTCAATGGAGAAGTTTAACGGCTATCATTTTTGGCTAGCTATTAATTCCCTCCATTTCCATGGCAAAATTAATCATCAAAGGCCAAAGCATTATCTCATGCTCTCTCTTTATAGACCATGCTCTATAAAGAGAGAATGCAGGCTGTGATTCCTTTGGTGAGGTAAAACTTAAGTCAATTTTGCATCTGTGCTGGAAATGAGCCTCAGAATCTTTTTAGTGCTTTGATCCAGATGATAGGAGAAAGAATGTCTAAGACATCTCTTCCCCATCTCCATATAATTCTGCAGGAAGTCTTGTGGTTTGCAGAAACTTAATAAGGAGTCACATATGAAGCAGAAACAGTGGTGGGATGTTGCTGGTTTAACAACCTGTTCGGTGACTGCTTTGAGCACTTGCACAGTGCTGAAAATGGAGCATTTAGAACAGGGGTGGGTTGCTCCCAGTTCGCACTGGTATGCCAGAAGGGGTTCGTCAAATTTACCATACCTTTTACAACCCATTTGTCTGGTGGGACAGTGCCGGAACGCTCCTTCCCGCCTGCCCCACCTCGCTTGCTCCCCCTGCCTGTCCAGTTGCCGCTTGATTGCTCACCCCGCCTGTTGTGTCAATGCTCACTTGCTCACTCCCTCCGCCCATCCGCACCATGCTTGCCCCGCCTGCCACTCACTGATTGGCTGGCTCACCAATCACCCCAAGAGCCCTATTTAAACCGCGGCGCTGAAAGCCCACTTACCTTTTGCTCTCGTGTTGTCACTTGCTAGCTGATTGGATCCTCGCTTGCCTTTCCTGCTGCTATTGCTGCCTCCCTCAGGTATGTAAGCTGCAACTAAGCCTGGGGCGGTGGCGGGCAGCAGCAGGCCAGCTGGAGCAGGCTAGCATGGCCCTGCACTATAAGCGAGTCTGGTGATCTTTTTCAGCCTTGCAAGGATCCTGGGCTTGCTTAGAGCTCAGGACCAATGGCCGCCAGGAAATGTGGGGGGCGGGCGGTGGCAGGAGCTTACATGGAATGGCCAGCATCTTTGGCAAATTCAGGGACTTTGCAAGGCCTTTGCAAGGTCCCCAAACTTGCCTAGGATGCCTGGCCGCCAGTAAGCACGGGCGCGGGGGTGGGAGTGGCAACAGGAGCTTACCACTCCACCAGTCCCCAGCCTCACTGGGCTGGCTAAGCTTGCCAGGTCAGCTTACCTGCTGCCTGGTTTCCTGCCTGCTTCCTCCATCCATCGCATCGGAGAGCTGATGATTTTGCCTGCTGGTAAGGCGATTCAGGTTTTTTTCTTTATGCCTTTAATGTTTTTTTAAAGGATATTTTATTTATTGTTTATAAAAAAATAATGGCTTTTAGGGAGAGAATGGTATTTTTAATTATAGTTTATAGAGTATAATTTTTAATGGTTTTTATGGAATTTTTAAATTATTTATAAAATATCTTTTTAAATTATTTTTTAAAAAATAATTATTAAGGATTTTATTATTATTATTTATAGAATATCTTTTTAAAAATATTTTAGGGAATTTTTATTTATTTATTGTTTATCGAATCTGTTTATTACAGGAAATGTTACTGCTTTTTGCAAATGTTTTATTTGTGATGCAATATGTTGCTTTTAAGTGTGCAGGTTTATGTGTCTCAAAGTGGCTGCTTTCCTATGGGCAGGCCAGGTTGGTGCAAGGGAACTTTGCCAGATTTTGTGTGTTTTTGTGTGATACCTGGTTGTTTAGGAAATTGTGAGGTGGTTTCTGGTTCTGTGAGCTTCCTGGCACTGTCCTTTATAATTTCCCACAATGCCTTGATGGTTTTTATTCCAGTGGCTTTGTCTTTCCTGTCCTTAGGGTAAAGGGAAAAAAACTGGTTTCGTCTGCAGTCTTTTGGAGGGAAATTGCTATTCTTTTGGTGTTTTCCTAGCGCTGTCATAGTTTGTGTGTGTGTGTGTGTGTGTGTGTGTGTGTGTGTGTGTGTGTAATGTCCCACAGTTATCTACACATTAATAACGATCAAGTACTAATATTTCCTTATACATTGTAGTGACCTTTCCTTACATAATTGATGTTTTATTTCATACTTTTAGATTTCTAATTTCCATTTCTGTTAGTTAGCATTTGATAAAACAAATGCCACATGAAAAAGTATTCGAAGCCTTCTTGATTTTAATTGTCAATTTATTCATTCCTGCACATTCTAATGTTTATTAATTTTCATATCTTTGTTTTTCCATGGTTGTGCAAACACAATTCCAGCAGCTGTTAACATGTGTAAAAAAATCTGTATTGCTCTATGAATCTACCTATGATATTCATTCTTGATCTAACTTCTTAGATGAAAGACTATATCTTTCCTGTTTGTTGGGGGACATCCTTCTTGAAAAGACTGTACATTGTTGGGTGAAAACAGAGTTCCCTTCTGTTACCTGTAGTGTAGTCCTCAGCTTACAACCACAATCAAGTCCAATATTGTTTTATTTCTTTTGCAGTTAGTATTATTTAACAGGATAAAGAGGCAACAGAGTATGACCATTAGGACAGTCATCTTTCCTATGTAAGTAGCTGTTTTATTGCTTTGTGTGTTGGTTTCATCTTTAATGTGGTAAGAGCATGCAATTAAAGTGTTCCTTTCTCTCTGTGCAGGCCATTCATTGGAGCAAGGTGGTCAGTCGGTGATGTTGAAGACACACAAAAGAACAGTCATCTTCTTTTTCTATTATTTTGTGTGCTTGTTTCATGCTAATGTAGTGCATGCAATTGAAGAGGACAGTCATCTTCATTTTGTAAGTAGCTCTTTTATTGTTTTGTGTATTTATTTTAATCTTATTTAACTAGTAAGTGCACAAAATAATAAATTTCCTTTTTTATATCTTCTTTTTGTAGATTATTCATTGAGGCAAAGCATTCAGTGACATCGTCTTGGCCACTCCCACCTGGTCACATGTCTGCCAAGCCACTCCCTGCAGGTCACATGACTGCCAAGCCACTCCTGCCCAGTCACATGACTGCCAAGCCACTCCCACCCAGTCACATGACTGCCAAGCCACTCCCACCCAGTCACATGACTGTCAAGGCAGTCACACTCAGTCACATGACTGGCAAGCCACTCCCACCTGGTCACATGGCTGGCAAGCCGCTACCACAAAACAGGCCACACCCACAGAAGAGGTTCTAAAAAATATTGAAACCCATCACTGATTTAGAAGTTCAGCAGCTTATCTTCCAAGTCAGCAATGGTAAGTAAAACAACAGTGGGGGGGAATCAGCTGTGATTGAGATGAGCTAGAAAGCAGGAAATAAAGGACAGGTTGGAGCAGGGGTGGATGGACAGGGCCACCTGATCATCAGAGGTACCGGTTCACCCGAACTGGTCCGAACCGGCTGAATACCACCTCTGAGCAGAAGAGAAGGAGAAAACAACAATTTTAATGACTACACCTCCCAACTAGACAGGAATAAAATTATCTTTGAGAAGATAACATCAAAGTCTTATAAATCAAGACAAAAGTGCCAGTTTTCTAGAGGAAACAGAATATGCCTTCCAGGGCATCAGCTAAATAGAGGAGCTAAGGTACTTAAGGTATTCTTTTTTAGAGCACTCAAAGTGGGGATAATAAATCCTCTATGTAACAGTGAAGGACTGAAGAATATACCTCCTTCTCAAGATTCTCTTCAGTTAAAAAGTGGAAGGTGAAAAAAACCCCTTATTTTTTAAAAGTAAAAATCATTCTTTGTGTCAGAGAGACTCCCAGAATTTCAAATGCCTAATAAGCGGGACAGAATTCAATACAATGAATTGCCATGGGCTAATATAGACACAACATTACAGGCAGTCATTGGTAAGGATCCTTCAAAGCTTTGAAGAAGCTTCAGTTTGCACAAAGCACCCCTTCAATCTGCCTTCCCTACCTGATTGAAAAAGCAAACTTAAGCAACTGTTCATCCTTCTTCCCCCCATCCCCAAACCTTGTCCCAGCAATACCACTAATTAGAAGTTTTCAAAAAGAACAATATCACCTTAACATTATATAACTTATTCTTATAGAATATTGGTTACATTACTGGCATAATGTGATGACTTCAATGTTACCAAAGAATGTAAATTGTGCTGGTCAATTACCAAAATGAAAGACTATAATTCCACTTATTTTATGACTGATGTCAATTACATACCTTTAAAATCAACTTTCTGTGTTATACTTTGTTCCACATGAATGTTTTGAAGATCAGATTTCATTATCTTGACAAGCCAGTTTGAATTGTATCTTGCTCTTTCTTCCCACAGTCCTAGGAAAAATGCAGAGAAGAGTGACAGAAGTAATGAAGGATTAAATCCTATGAAGAATTGTTAAGGAAGTAGGCATGCTTAGCCTAAAGAAGAGAGACCCAAGGTGTGACATGAAACTACTCTTCCAATATTTGAAGGGCTGTCACAGAAGAAAGAACAATTTACGTCACCACAACAATAGAGCATAGGATAAGAACCATGAGTAGATTTTTTTCAGAAATTGAAATGAAGAGGAATTTCCTGTTCATTCAAAGTACTAAGCAATGAAATAAGCTGTCTCCTGAAACTGGAGGTTCTGCATCACTGGAGGTTTTAAAGCAAAACTAGATAGACACTGAGCTTGTTGATCAGAAAGGTCAACATTTCAGTGGTTCGAATCCCTACTGCTGCATAACGGAGTGAGTTCCACTACTTGCAGTGGTGGGATTCAACTGGTGCAACAACTGGTTTGCTGAGAGCGTGCTTCGCAGTAGGTTTGGAAACTTACCTTCTATTGCAGCCCAGGTGCAAAACAGGTGAGGCATGGCTATCACTGGGCTGCGCCTATCAGCTGGACTTCAGAAAAGGGAATATAGGTCAGTATAGCTCAGGGGCAGATGGGCCAAGCTGAAAGTTGGAGTGAAATTCCCAGCTGATTGTAAGAGTTACCAGTTCACCCAAACCGGTCCAAACTGGTAGAATCCCAGACCTGGTTACTTGTCCCAGCTTCTGCCAACCTTGTAGTTTGAAAGCATATTAAAATGCAAGTAGAAAAATAGGAACCACCTTTGGTGGGAAGGTAACAGCATTCTGTGTGACTTCAGCATTTAGTCATGCCAGCCACATGACCATGGAGATGTCTTAGGATAGTGCTGGCTCCTCGAGTTTGAAACGGAGATGAGCACCACCCCCAAGTGTCGGGAACAACTAGCATAAATGTGCAAGGGGAACTTTTACCTTAACTTTAGACAACTATTTGTTTGAAATGGTATGGAGATACCTGTGCTAGGCAGAGGATTGAAGTAGATCAGTAAGATCCCTTCCAATTCCTATGATTCATAGAGATAAAGAAGAAATGTAGAAAATGAGGATTTCTTTCAGAATAATTGCTTCACATTTTCAATTCAAGAAAATAAAATATATCTTTTGGTGCCACCTGACATTTAAGTCTAATGGTCTTGCCCTCTCTACCTCATTCCAAATGCCATGGAGAAATATGAATACTAGCTAGATTTGGCTTGTGGTTGTAGTTTGCCCTGGCATAGATTCACCAGGAATAAAATGCCTGTATTTAATCGCAGTAGAATTTGTGGCAGAATTATTATAAGTCTCTATTTTGAACCCACATAAAACGTTTAAGAGAAATGGAGCTTGGTGCAAAACCCTTTGAATATAATAAGTAGGCATACAATCTGAATATGGATGACTAGTTTTCTGAATTAATATGTCACATTATCATCTTTAAATATTAAAAAGAGGGAATCTTTAGGGTGGCAGTAGGGGCAGTGAGAAACAAAAAACAGCAAATTGATGGTTTTATTGATGCCTTGCCAGGCAAATTAATTGATGATGCCAATATAATGTAGTAAATATGTGTACATGAATATGGACATAGATATGGATGTAATTTTCTATAGAAATGTCTACAGAAATTAGAGATTCTGTGGAAACATCTAATGGATATCCTGATAGGAGCTATCAGATAATTGCTCAGCTGGAGAAAAAGATTCAATTGTTGCTGTCTACAGAAATGATCACAGACCACATCATTGCAGGGAAGGCTTTGAACTCCAGAATTCTTGTATTCATGTAGCATTTATCTCCATGGCCAACCTTGTTCTACAGCATTCCTAAGATCAATGTGAATGTTCCTGCTCAACACAAAGCATGACTGTGGCTTGGCTTTGTCTGCCCAGTTAGTCTCTGCCTGGGCTGTTTAGAATAACCCATCCATTTTTAATGTATTTCTTCTTGTTTTATTTCTTTATTTCTCCAGAGATTTACAAGACCGCCTTTCATCAGTAATCCAGTAGTCCCGCAGAAAATGTCATATCACATTGCCTTTTTTCAAAAGATACCCTTGGAGTAAGGAATCAAACAGAAATAGAGCCAATTAAACAAGTAGGTTATTCAAAACATTATGGACAGAGACTCAAGTAAGTGCCTTTTGTGGGGAAAAAATCTGCATCAAGCTTTGCCTTGCTTGTCCCATGGAGTCAGACAGAGCTAGTTGATTATGTAACTAGGGTCAAAAGAGACAATAATTTGGCAAACATCTGTTGGCAGAGCAAGAAGATTACAGAGATGCGTTCACCTCCCATACCAATGCAAATGTTGCTGATAGTAAATGAACTTGATAAATTGTTTGTATGGTGTGCAGTGTGTCACTTTCTGCTTAGCCCAGGGGTCAAGCAACTGTGGTCTGAACTCATAACCAGCCTTTGGGCTAATTTTAACAGCTCATTTTCCCCATGCAAATAATTGAGAAACCTGGCCTGGCTCTTTGAGTTTTAGCTTTTCCCTTAAGGAGAAGCAGAAGATGAGAAATTACCAGAAGGAAAAGAAAGACAAAATCAAAATGTCAGAAACTGAAAAATGAGTTATTTTGATCCCTTCCGATTTTTGTTGCTTAAGCCCTACTACCACTTCTATTATATTCAGTTATTTTGCAGAGAAGATATATTTATCAGAAAAAAATATTCTCATTCCTGAGTTAGATGCAGTAAACATAAAACTAAAGGTTCCCCTCGCACTTATGTACTAGTTGTTCCCGACTCTAGGGGACAGTGTTCATCTCCGTTTCAAAGCCGAAGAGCCAGCGCTGTCCAAAGACGTCTCTGTGGTCATATGGCCGGCATGACTAAATGCTGAAGGTGCATGGAACACTGTTGCCTTCCCACCAAAGGTGGTCCCTATTTTTTACTTGCATTTTTACATGTTTTCAAACTGCTAGGTGGACAGAAGCTGGGACAAGTAACAGAACTGCACTCTGTTATGTGGTGCTAGGGATTCAAACTGCTGAACTGCTGACCTTTCTGATTGACAAGCTCAGCATCTAAGCCACTGAGTCACCCCATCCCTTTTAGATGCAGTAACCTATACCAAATACTTCTTACAACCACTTCTTACAACCAACCTTCACTGTTTAAGGAAGGATATGGTATTTGAAACAATATACATGGAACCATGCTTTCACCTTTTGTGCATAATGTTAAGGTCAGGGATCAAACTATGCCTTTAAATTTAGATCTGTTGTACTAATTGAACGGATCTATTGTTGTTGTCCAGTTTCACAAAAGCTCCTAAGCACTAAACTCCTAAACATGATGTCTCAGTGTTTAAAGATGCTAAACTTGTCAGCTGAAAAGCTGAGAGCCTGGGTTCAAGACCCGAGCAATGAAGTGAGATCCTGTTTCTTGCCCCAGTTCCTGCATACTTAGCAGTTCGAAAACATGCAAATGCAAGTAGATTAATAGGTACCACTGCAGTGTGTTGTTCCCAAAACAAGTCTTAGTCTTAGCCTGGTGTAAAAGCCAATAAAGGCCATCAACATTCAATGAGAAATGGCATTTTTTATTGGAATACTCCAGAAAAGACCCTCAGCAGCTAAAGGAGCCAAGACCCCAAACAGTGCAGAAATTCACATTTTAACAAACTGCATCATTGTTTGGTTTGGTGGTAGCAGTGCCTCAGATAGAAAGTCCATACAGAGAGTGGTAAGGACAGCCGAGAAGATCATAGGACACCCCCCCCCCCACACACACACACTGTAGCAAGATTCCATCGTATAGTAAACATTTTGCTAATAAGGAGAAGTAGGGTAGTGAGACTGAGGCCATAATTTAAGTTACAGGAGAAGAGTTTGCCTTAAGGATCATTAAAGCAACTATGCTTGTTTAAGATAATAGTATTACTAACAAATATCTGAAAAAATTTTAAGGCAAAAGCTATAATATCTGCTTCAAACAATTTAGCCTTATGGGCACAGATTCAACCTAATTTGGGACATTTTCTAAATTAATCAGTATTTGCAATATTGTTTTCATTAAATTGTAAGCAAGCTATTTACTTATAATTAACGATATTACGTGCAAAAGAATAGCACCAATTTTTAAAATTGTTTTGCTTCTAATTAGATTATACTTTATACAAATAGAGTGATCCTTAGATCATTCTAGGAGCTAAGAAAACATATTTTTTTTAAAAAACTGAAAATTAAACAGGATCAAAAGTATGTTACTTACATTATTTTATCAATTACATGCAATTACTTTCTGGTGCCTCAATAATGTTCTTATACACAAATTGAAGAATTTTTAAAATTAATTCTTGATTTGAAGCATTTTCTGCATCTGGGTACCAGTTTGGGAAGGCCAATGCACTCTTGGCTATATTGTCAAAAGTACTATAGCTAGATAATGGAAGGAAATGGCTTTATTTAAACCTCTGGTTACTGTGTCCTATTCAGACACCACACTTTCAATGGACATGAAAAACTAGAGCAGATTCAAAGGCCATATTGTGTGGAAACTAAGCCCCATGGACTAAAGGAGCTGGGTATAGAGAGGACTTGCAAGAAATGACATTGATCCACAAATATCTAAAAAGCTGTCACATGCAAGAGGAAATGGATCTGTTCTCTTTTGAAATGAATCATAAGAGAATGATAAGGATCCATGGATTGAATATAAAAGAAATCAAACGAAAGGAAAATATTAGAAGGATTTTCTAGATCACAATCTGGAACAGTGGAATAGTTTGGCTAGAATACAGAATACAGGTGAATTCCCCCCACACCAATTGAAAGTTTTCAAATGGGTTTTCAAAATAATCTGTCAGAAATACGTTAGTAACTTCCTCTACTGAACCAGAAGTTGGATGAGTTGACCTCTAAAATTCTTTCCAACTCATACATTCTGTGATTTTTAGGTAACCATTTTGGTAGTGAATTCTGTCCTAAGTCAGTTGAATAGAATAGAATAAAAGAGTTGGATGGGACCTTATAAGTCTTCTAGTCCAACCCCCCTGCTTAGGCCACCATTTCAGACAAATGGGTATCCAACATCTTCTTAAAAATTTCCAGTGTTGGAACATTCACAACTTCTGGAGGCAAGTTGATTAATTGTTCTAACTGTCAGGAAATTTCTCCTTAGTTCTAGGTTGCTTCTCGCCTTGATTAATTTCCACCCATTGCTTCTTGTCCTGCTCTCGGGTTCTTTGGAGAACAGTTTGATTCCCTCTTTTTTGTGGCAACCCCTGAGATATTGGAACACTGCTATCATGTCTCCCCAAGTCCTTCTTTTCATTAAACTAGACATACTTAGTTCCTGCAACTGTTCTTCATATGTTTTAGCCTCCAGTCCTCTAATCATCTTTTCTGCTCTTCTCTGCACTCTTTCTAGAGTCTCCACATCTTTTTTACATTGTGGTGACCAAAACTGAATGTAGTATTCCAAGTGTGGCCTTACCAAAGCATTATAAAGTGGTATTAACACTTCATGTGATCTTGAGTCTATCCCTCTGCTTATGCAGCCTAGAACTGTATTGGCTTTATGGCAGCTGCAGCACACAGCTGGCTCGTATTTAAATGAAAGTCCATTAGGACTCCAAGATCCTTCTCACAGTTACTACTGTTGAGCAATGATGATAGAAGTACATTCTTCATTGCCCACACAAGCGTATACACACTGGCAAAATGGGTTTAA
This sequence comes from Thamnophis sirtalis, assembly GCF_051295495.1. Taxonomy (NCBI): domain Eukaryota; kingdom Metazoa; phylum Chordata; class Lepidosauria; order Squamata; family Natricidae; genus Thamnophis; species Thamnophis sirtalis. The sequence continues at coordinate 64,753,831 of NW_028261389.1, forward strand.
AGGAGTGTGAGGAATAGAAAAAAGTATACTGATTCTGATTTTTATTCAATATCTTAACATTGACCATACCAATGAAAATAAATTCTGTTTGGAATCCTGGTGGATAAAGCCTGGTTATTCCTCTTCAAGAGATCCCAGGATGGTTAAATACTAACCAAACAGAAGTTGTCAAGAGACAAATGTGGTTGAACTTATTTTACAGGCTTTGCAAAGTAGTCAAATTTTCTCTTCCACTTATTCTTTTTATCATTTAAAATATTTGACAATGTTTTGCAGTGCCAGCCTCTTTGAAAAGTAAACTTCCTTTTCCTAGAGTGCTCTACAAACACATTGTTGCATTCTTGTATTTGTAATGTGAAGAAAGGTATACATTAAGCAAAAAAAAAATTAGGAGCTGTGCAATCTATTTATACCCAGTCTTCCATAAAAATATGTCAAATAAAAATAATGGAAGTTTCTTGTTCATACAAACAATGGAATCTATCAAACAAAGGAACATGTTGGCATCCAGACCATGATCTAGTGCTAAACTGAGATCTTCCTTTTCTTGTATAGTTAATCCTGTTCGTTGTTTTTATTTTGTATTCTATGAAGATGGTATATGCTCCTATATTGTCTTTCTGGATTTGTTACAGATCTGGAGGAAGCTTGAATTACAAAACAGGTGAGATGATTTTGAAATACATTTTTATTTGATACTAGACATTCCATGAATTTCTGATGTTCATCTCTTTTTCAAAGCTCTGGCATACTGAAGATTGTGGTACCATGACAGCAGTGCCAAAAAGAGAAGTAAAAGTTTTGACTATCTATGTGAAACATGTAAACAGGGAAGGAAGAAGTACAGTACCTTGTACTAAGTGATTGACACATCTTTCTTCATATCAGTAACCACTTTGGTTATTGGACCATCATTGACTGTCTTAATAAGGATGACTTGGTGATTGAGAAAATAGAACTTCTAGTCTTTCCAATTGTTCTGTCTCAATATTGCATTTTTTATTTATTTTGAGCAATGTGCGTGCAGTTTTACTTAGCCAAATGGCTAAATGATTCAGATGTTTTCCTAAACAAATAATGGCATGAATAATGAATGAATAATGACCAGGAAGATTCCATATGTTTAACTAGAAAGTTTGAAAGAGAGCTAAGACTTCAGAATGAATACAATTCTCTGCTTCAGTTCTCCCCCATCTGAACATAAAACTCCCAGGGATAGTCTGAACTGAGTATTGCTTATGTGTTTGCTATTCTGTTTCCTATTCAGTTTTCACACATTTGAAGGTCAAGGTTCCCCTTGCACATATGTGCTAGTTGTTCCCAACTCTAGGGGGCGGTGCTCATCTCCATTTCAAAGCCAAAGAGCCAACACTGTCTAAAGACGTCTCCGTGGTCATGTGGCCAACATGACTAAACACCGAAAGTGTGTGGAACTCTGATACCTTCCCACCAAAGATGGTTCCTATTTTTCTAGTTGCATTTTGACATGATTTAGAACTGCTAGGTTGGCAGAAGCTGGGACAAATAACGGGAGCTCACTCCATTACGCAGCGCTAGGGATTCAAACCGCCCAACTGCCAACCTTTCTGATGGACAAGCTCAGCATCTTAGCCACTGAGCCACCGTGTCCCTTTCATACACCTAGGAAGCATTTAAAAATGCTTTTCTGTATAAAATTTCTGCTCTTTAATCTCTGAAGACCCAGCTCTATGTCATTTTGAAAGAGTACTGGTTCAATAGCTGTTCTCTCAATTGAAAAACAAATGCACAGGTACAGAAAAAGTCACACTTCGTGCAAGATCAGTAACTGTGAGAGTAATCTTGGAGTCCTAGTGGACAACTGATAAAGATGAGCCAGCAGTGTGCTGCAGCTGCCAAAAAAGCCAATGCAGTTCTAGGCTGCATTAACAGAGGGATAGAATCAAGACCACATTAAGGGTTAACACCACTTTATAATGCCTTGGTAAGGCCACACGTGGAATACTGCATCCTTTTGTGCTTGTCATGAGCAAAAAACGATGCTGAGACTCTGGAAGGTATGTAGAGAAAAGCAGGAAAGTTGAAGAAAGAGATAGAGAAGCTAATTCTGGCAGGATAAAATTAAGCCTTAAGAAAAAATCCATATAAAGCCAGAATTGGGAAGACAGCAATGGACAATAAATATACCTCTGCAAAGAAGGTGAAGAAATAGTGGGTTACCTAATTAGCTGCTGCAAGAAGTTCATACAAACTGTCTACAAACAGCAGCATGACAAAATAGCAACAATGGTGCACTAGAATAGCTGCAAGAAATACAATTTTCCTGTAATCAAAAACTTGTGGGACCACAAAATAGACAAAGTAATAGAAAATTAGGAAGCTAAAGTGCTTTGGAACTTTAATATTCAAAGGGAAACATCTGCCACATAAACATCCAGCCTTAATATTTGTCAGTAAGAAAGACGAAAAAAAAGTCTGAATAGTAGATGCCTCAATATCCAAAGAAAGCAGAAGAAAAGAGAAATAACTGGGAAAATCACAACATTCAAAGACTTGCAAATAGAAGTAAGACGACTGTGACAAAAAAGGCAAAGATAGTGCCAATAGTAATAGACCCATTGGATGCAATCCTAAGATAACAGGATCACCGCTTGAATACCAGTGGCATTGATAAAACACCATCAGTCAATTGCAAAAACTTTATTTGGAGCAGCTTATATACCCTGTGACAATTCCTTTAATAGCATCGAGCAACATCTACTTATCCCAGGTCCTTGAACCTACATAAAAATGTCAAATCCAGTCTAAAAAAAATGGGAAATTGTGCAAGCACCCATAATAATTTCCTGCCTATATAGCAGCTTATCCTAAAAAAATGCCAACAATTTTTTTTAAAGGGGGAAAAAGAATGACAATTTCAAAGTTAATAAAATTGATGTCATTTTAACTTAGAATTTGCTTATCGATGGACACCAAGTAGAGCAAGAGGCCAGTTTTAAGTTTCTGGGTGTTATCATAAAAGAGGACCTGACCTGGGACACTCACATTGCAGCACTGGTCAAAAGGGCCCAGCACAGATTATACAACCTGAGACTTCTCAGGAAACAACAACTGAATGAAAAACTGCTGGTGACCTTCTACTGATTCACTATAGAGTGTATTTTAACTTACTGCATCTGTTTATGGTTTGCCAATTGCACAGTGGCAGATAGGACAGTGCTCCTGAGGGTCAACCTCATTGCCCAGAGTATCATTGGTTGCCCTCTCTCCTCTTTGGAAGAGCTTTATAGCTCCCACTGCCTTAAGAAAGTTCAAACCATTCTTAAAGATCCACCTCATCCTGGGCACCCTTTTTTTGAACTATTACCATCTGGCAGACGGTACAGGACAATAAAAACAAGGACAAATAGGCTGAAAAACAGCTGCTATCCCAGAGCAGTAACTATATTGAATTCTACAGTATAATCCAATATTAATGCAATATCGGGTTTTCAATTTCAATTATATAGCATGAGAAGGATGTGTGTTTGTGTTTTTATTTTTATAGTTATATGTACACTGAAGATGGCATTTAATTTTAGTGTACGAGATGCAATAACAATGAACTAAGCTAAACTAAACTATTAATTTGTGTTTAACAATTATTAGCTGACCACATTTTATCAATTCTGAATCTGGTGCCAATAAGTGTTCTACCAGTAAATCACCCTTCTCAAACCTGAATAATACAAAAGAAGTAGTAGTAGTTAAACAACAAAATAAGTAACTGAATAACATTCATAAGTGTATGGTGTAATCACCAGGTGCCTTAGCAAAATTAAGTTGATCTCTCAATGTTAAGAAACTCAAGTTTGAAGTTCATAGAATATCTCCTTCCTGGAAAATCAATATTACATTACCCAAAGGCACTCATGAATACTTTACATCTGGTTGAGCTAGGTAAAACCTGATTTCACAAGGCAACATCTGTGCTTATTAAGTTACCTGCTTCAGTTCCTGGAGCTGATAATATAACTATTCACAGCAGTCAAATACTGAAAAGAATCCTTTGAGATGAGGCATAGAATGAAATGTGAAGATGAGCAGAAATGCATTCTCTGAATTATACTAAGATGGTCTGCCAGTCTCTCAGGGCATAAAGAAACCCAGGAACTGAATAAGATGTCTTTTCCATCCTTCTGTCTCAAAAGCCATTTAACAGAGTAGCTGCAGGCAGCGAATGTCTAGCCCAGATGCTTAGAAGTCAAGGCCTTTAATATTCAAACCCGCCTGACACAAGTTCCTCTTTCTAGGAGGAGGATGGACTCAATTAATGTTTTCCCTGATTGATAGCTTTGCTGGGATTCCATTTTTAATTCTACAATTGTTAAGAATTATCCTTATTTGAATCTGAGAAAGAAAGAAAGAAAGAAAGAGAAAAGAAAAGAAAAAAGGAAGGAAGGAATACTGACTTTATATTACAGCAGTTATAAGTGTAACTTATAAGAATTATCCTTATCCAAATTTGAGAAAGAAGGAAAGAAAAAAAAGGAAGGAAGGAATTCTGACTTTATATTACAGCAGTTATAAGTGTAACTTATAAGAATCATCCTTATCCAAATTTGAGAAAGAAAGAAGGAAAGAAAAAAAAGGAAGGAAGGAAGGAATTCTGACTTTATATTATAGCAGTTATAAGTGTAACATAAGAATTATCCTTATCTAATTGTTAAATTATTTGAATCCCATCACTGGGTAGATCTCATAGATGAGTTTAGGAGCTCTGTGTACTTGTATGGGGAAACAATTATAACTTTATTTTTAATAACTGAAATTTAGCATTTCAGTAGGCAACAAAGTAATTGATGGCTTTGAAATTCCAAAAGAAAATTCAGTAAATTTATCTAAAGCTATTACAACTAAAAAGGATATAAGCTTGTATTGACATTATGATAAAGAAAATACTTACATTACTACATTACATATTTATTTTGGTAATATTTTAATAATTGTGTTTGAGCATAATCACTCTCCTTTCTAGTTTAATTTCTATCTTATGTATTTTCATGTATGCATTTAGTTACATTTTTTAAAAAAAGTGTTCTTTAGGTTTCACTAGACACTCAAAGGAATCCATGACTCAAAAAAAGATTAAAGTGTAAAGTTATTGTGGTGACTGATAGTGGGGACACCACATTTTATTGTGTTATAGTTTTCTGCTGGTTCAAGGAGAGATGAGCAATTTTCCAGCTGAGCTGTATAGAACTATACCTGGAGACATCATCTCTTTTGAAGGCAAAATGATGAATCAGAAATAATTGTTACAGTTATCCAATACAGTAAAATAAATATTTCTTTGTCTGTGTGCTGGGATTAGTACCAGGGGAGGGTGGCTAGGGGTTCACAGGGGTTCGGGAGAACCTCTAGCTAAGATTCTGTGCAGTTTGGAGAACCCCCAAATCCCACTCCTGGTTGGGCCCGCCCACTATACCCCTCCCCTCCCAGGAGTCCCCACAAGGCCCGTTTTAGATGCAGGTAAGTACAGAGCATGCACAGAGGCTTGGGGCGGGTGAAAAAAGGGACTACTGAAAGTTCGGGAAGGCTGGAAATGGGTCCTTTTCTGGCCTCCAGAGGGCCTCTAGAACCTGGGTAGGCCGTTTTTGCCCTCCTGGAGGTTCAAAGAAAACCTCCGGAGCCCGGGGAGGGCAAACACACACACCACACACTCACACACACACACACACACACACACCACCTTGGTGCAGGAGACCGACTAGGTAACCGGGCAGAGAACCCCTTGCTAAAATTTTTGAAGCTTATCCCTGACTAGTACCTAATTGTGAATAGTTGTAATTTTGTCATTCCAAGAAATGTTTAAATAAATAAATGATTTTGCTTTTCCTGCTATAGCTTTAATTATGAGCAATACTTCAGAGGGATGGAAACATTGTCCAGCTGTTTCAATAATGGTCCCACGTGTACTTTTAGTAAACGAAATTGCTTCTGACATTTCTTTTTATTATTATTTGCCTTTAGTAATTCATAATTATACTCTGCATGTAATTATCACTTAAAATCTTATGAATGAGACCTAGGAACCTATTGAAATGTTTTTTGTCCATTAGTTTAAAACGACCTAACAAACATTTGTGGCTTTTTTGTGTGCAATTTTTGTTGCTATTTTGTTCTGTATTTTTTGGTGGTTTTTTTTTTTTTGCAATTAGCAGGACATTTTGTTGATGGATATGAATTATTTATTATTCTATAATACAATAAAATGGAGATACTCCTCGGGGATTGCACAACATAGTTGTTCTGCATCTTTATTCTTTTGTATGATGTGCAATAGTACAGGACATGAGTGGTCATCTGGGAACAACTTTTCTCTCCTGGAAATTGTTATCAATGCAGATTATTGAAAACTTTAAATCTATTTAATTTGCACTAATGTCTCTGAAACTAGATGGAAAAATTCTTCAGAATACCATAATGGTCAAAATTCCTGCTACTATAAAACATGAAAGAAATGAGTGTGTGTCCATGTGATATGACAATAACAAAATCTCCTTTTTCAGGGTGTTTTCTTTTTCATTTATTTATTTAGTTTAGCAAACATGCACCAAATAACAGGTATAAGTTTAAACATGGACATGAACACAGGAAATGATTACGAATAAAAGGGGAAAATAGGACAGGGATGGTAGGCATGCTGGTGCACATATGCCCCCTTAGAGACTTCTTAGGAAAGGGGAGAAGTCCATGTTAGACAGTTTAAGGTTACAGTTACGGGGGTTTGAGGACATAACAACAGAGTCAGTTAGTGCATTCCAGGCATTGAAGCATCTGTTGCTGAAGTCGTATTTTCTGCAATTGAGTTTGGAGCAGTTTATCTTGAGTTTGTATCTATCGTTTGCCCATGGATTATTGTGGTTGAAGCTGAAGTAGACACTGACAGGTAGGACATTGTAGCAGACAATTTGGTGTGCTACACTTAGGTCGGCATAGTTCTAGGTTGTCCAAGCCAAAATTTCAAGTCTGATAGCATAAGGTATCTATCTCCCTCCCTGTTCTTGTTCTACTTAATCTGTGAGAATTAAATAATTAGAAAAGACAGACACATGGCCTGGTCAGCAGGATTAAGATTGTAAGAAACCAGAGTCAGAGTTAGGTCACTTGTGAATATCAGTGTACATTCTGATGGAAGCAGGGGTGGGTTGCTGCTAGTTTTATTAAGGTTCGCAACCCGCATGCAATGAGCACATGCACTATTAAATGTAAATTGTTCTTCGTGCATGCACAGAACAATTTACAGTGAACTGTGCATGCGCAGTCACCAAAAACCAAAATGGTGGCCACCCAGTGGTGGCGAGGGAACTGATCCGGGGGCCTAGCACGCCTGGGTCGTTGCGGTTCTGTGACCCAGGCCTGAATTCCACTACCAATTTGCCCAACCGGGCCCAACCAGGAGCAACCCACCTCTGGATGAAAGGCTATTTCATCACACTGTGTTGACAATGAAAATGTTACGAAACTTTTCCTGAAGCATTAATTTTCTAGGTTAAGACTAAAAACACATTAGTCTCTTTCTGTAGTTCAAGAGTTAACTACCAGTTTCTACAGCAAAATAGATACAGCAGCCTTTAGTTGTGTTTATTCCCTAATCATAGTTTTGCTGAGATACTTATGTTTAAAATGCACTTGGAGAATATTCATTAATATTCATAAATTAAATTAGTTAAATAATTAGTTTAATTATTTTAAACATTAATTTAAAGTACAGTATTAAAATTTAATAAATTACATAAAAGACCTCTATCAGAAAAAAAACAGGAATTCAGAGTAGATGGATGCAAAGCTTTGTTAGAAATATATTTTAAAAAATCATAAAGTAAAAAAAAAAAGGATTGGGCAGAATCAAACAGCCATAATGCTGATACTATTATGGGACATATTGAATTTGTACAAAAATAATTAAGAAATAATTATTCATGGTTAAGGTCACAGTTCTAAATGATCATCCCATCAACTCCAATATATAGATAAAATCAGGAAATTAATTTCATAGCAAAGATTATTTTTATTTAGGTTGGCTATAATAATCTTGTAAATTTGGTTTTTTGTACCTCCTTCTCCTCCTTATACCGGTGAATTGGGGAGGCATCTCCTGAACTATCTTCAAAAAAGGAGAATCCAGCCTTGTTGGGAATTATAGACCAATCTCCCTTTGCTGCGTCACCTTTAAGTCATGGAATCCATCATTAACCAATCCATCACCCTCCCCTTAGAGACAAACAACCTACTCTCTAATAAGCAATTTGGTTTCAGGAAAAATTTGTCCTGTAATCTGCAGTTCATACACTGCAAAAACATTTGAACCTCTCAACTTTACCATGGTAAAGCAATAGATGCAATCTACATGGACTTCTGCAAAGCCTTTGATTCATTGGTACATGACAAGCTTTTTTAAAAAACTAAGTTCTTACGGCATTTCTGGATCTTTGCACAAGTGGATAGCTGCATTCCTATCAAACAGGCAACAAGTAGTCAAAATTGGAAACACTATATCAAACCCTGCACCAGTTAACAGTGATGTTCCCCAAGGCAGCGTTCTAGGACCAATATTTTACATAAATGACCTTTGTAATGATATTATAAGCAGCTGCATCCTCTTTGCCGATGATGTAAAACTATTTACACTACAGATAATTCTACTACCCTACAAAATGACCTAGATTATGTACTTGAATGGTCAAACAATTGGCAACTCCAACTCTCTGCTAACAAATGCTCAGACCTACACACTGGCAATAAAAATCAGAACAGCAAATACAAGCTGGGCAGAAATGATCTAAAAGTTGACCCACACTCTGTCAAAGACCTAGGCGTGCTCACTTCAAAAGATCTAAGTCCCAGAGCTCACTGTAGCAACATTGCCAAAAAGGCATTCAGAGTTGCAACCTTATTTTACAAAGTTTTCTCTCTGGTAACGCTATACTGCTAACTAGGGCATACAAAACATTTGCCAGACCTATCCTTGAATACTGCTCACCTCCCTGGAACCCACACTGCATTTCTGACATTAATACATTAGAGAAGGTCCAGAGGTATTTTACAAGAAGAATACTCAACTCCTCTGCTTGCAATAAAATTCCTTTATTACCAGGCTTGAAATTTTAGGCCTGGATAACCTTGAACTATGCCATCTACATTCTGACCTAACCTTAGTACACAAGATTATCTGCCATAATGTCCTAACTGTTAGTGACTAGTTTAACTTCACAATAACACAAGAGCTATCAATAAGTACAGACTAAATGTAATCTGATCTAATCTTGATAGTAGAAAATACAACTTCAGCAGTAGAGTAGTAAATATCTGGAACACTCTACCTGATCCTGTTGTTAGTTCCTCTAACCCACATACCTTTTACCTTAAACTGTCTGTCATGGACCTTACATGTTTCTTAAAAGGTCCCTAATGGTGTGTGCATAAGCGCACCAGTGTGCCTAATGTCCCCGTCCTACTGTCCCCATTCATATGTACTCTTTTGTGTGTTTATGGCTATGTTTTGCTTATTTCTATTCATTTATTTGTGCCATTTGTGTATCTATGTCTATGTCTATACTGATACTTGTTTCCTTGTACTTATTGGCAAATAAATAAATAAATAAATAAATAAATAAATAAATAAATAAATAAATAAACAAACAAACAAACAAACAAACAAACAAATAACAAACTACTACTACTTTCAAATGTTATCTTCTTGTTCTGGACTTAAAAAAATGTTTCAGTTCCTGAATTCTCATCAGAGATCTCCTAATTCTTTGGTCATTTATAGATACCCTCCAAAAAAGTTGAAAGGGTTTATACCTGCAATTTAAGTTAGATTAAAAAATGCACACTTAGAATCCTGTATTTTACATTTTACAACTATGTATCAGGGACTCTGAACATCACTAAGACAATCTTGAGTAGAGCCAATGTCAGCTATATTAATTGTTAACATAATAAAGGTCCTTGTGCTAATTAATACAGTCACTAATACCTTAGTTACCTCTCATTTTGACTGCTGCAATGCAGAGTATATGAGGCTGAAAACCACTTGGAAGTCAGAGCTGATGCAGAATGTGGGACTGCTAATATTATGGGTTTTTTTCTGTGTGACTATGAATTGAATATATAGCAATAGCAATAGCAGTTAGACTTATATACCGCTTCATAGGGCTTTCAGCCCTCTCTAAGCAGTTTACAGAGTCAGCATATCGCCCCCACAGTCTGGGTCCTCATTTTACCCACCTCGGAAGGATGGAAGGCTGAGTCAACCTTGAGCCGGTGAGATTAGAACCGCTGAACTGCAGATAACAGTCAGCTGAAGTGGCCTGCAGTACTGCACCTTAACCACTGAGCCACCTTGGCACATACTAATATAATATTCTACTGTGTAAACCTCATTGGTTGTCTGTGGGCCTTCAGCTGCAACCTGAGGTGTTGATAGTGAAATATAAGCTCCTAATATATGAAGTGTGGATATTTGAGGCACTGTTCTGACTTAGGCTTCACAAAAGCATGAAACAATCCCCCTCCCCCCCAAAAAAACCCCTTTTTATGTGACTAATGTGAATTGCTAGCATTCATATACAGAAAAATCCTTACAAGGGAGAATTGCAACAACAGCCTTTATCAGTCCCTGAATAGTTGCCAGGTCGATAGCTTCCAGGCGTAATGCTATACAATGAAATACTTGGCAAGGAGTCTCTATAAGGCACAACTCAGATAAACAAACCTTCACTCTAATAAACTAATTGTCTCCTGCAAACACTATTCCCCTTTTGCTCCTATTTAGTCCCTATGGGACGGGCCATTCAGTGCTCACTTATCCCTATACTCTTGAGTCAACCCTTGTTCTTAATTGTTCCCTTCTTCTGACACCTCTGCGTATGCGCACATCGGCAAAAGGCTTCAGCTGTTCTTCTGCCCCACTTATCTCCGACTCCGAAGGTAGCTGATAACTGTCAGATGACCCTGGCCCCATCTCTGCCTCCAATGCACAGCCCTCATCAGAGCCTTCCCCAGACTCCAGGACTGGCCCATGTTCCTCCCCAACCTCCCCACTGTCCGAGTCTGCCTCCAGCTCCGCTGGCCACTGGGGGGCCGCAATAGAAACCATATGTCTCTGCTGATCCCACAAGATAAGTTTTCCTTCAGTTCCTTCTGAATCTCGGCTGGGACTGCAGAGTCTAACTCAGATAAGTGGATAGCTGCTCTAATATTTTCTAACTATTTCACTGTCTACCTAAGTGCCTTGGGAGAGAAGTTCAACTGCTATTTGTTTTCATTTCTTTCTCCCTTTCTTATGACACCAGTATAGATTTGAATTGGGAAAACAAAAAAAAGAATCTCATCAACCAAATTATTGCTGGATTTTTTTTCCTTTTAAGGCAGGGGTTCCCAACAGGGGGTGTGACACGATATCCCAGGGAGTGCAAAAACCTGGGTTTAGAAGTTTCAAAATTACAGTGTACATGCATATAATTATTTACTCTTGTAAGGGGTGTGAGAATGTAGCAGAGGTGTCTAGGGATGTGGGGTATAGAAAAGATTGGTAACCCCTGTTTTAAGGGAAAAAAGAAAATGGCTAATTATAGATTAGACATTCATAGGGAAAAAAAGGCATCATGGATAAAATCTGCTAAACATGATCACCACTAAAACACTGAAAAAATACACATTACTGGAATGACCAGGTACTCCTTGTTTAGGGATCACAACTGGAACTGATAACTTGGTCATTGAGTGAAGCAGTTGCTAAGTGAAATCACAACTGTGCTTACCATATTACTTTCACTTTCTTTTGCTTTACAGAGTTGCACAACCCATAAAAGCAAGGATTGGTCACCAAGTTATTTTTTTTCATCATAGTTGTGACTGTGAATAGTCACTAAATAAGGCAGTGGCTAAGTGAGGACTTTCTGCTTTTTAAAAAAATTCTAAACCCTAATCAGTGATGATGCCCATGTTTTTTAAAAACCTGTCCCTCTGTAACCTTCTAAGAAAGTGAAGTTAAATTTGCTAATTCTCATGTTTTCTTTCCATCCTTTTTGGTCCTTCTAGTTTCCCAGAATCATCTAACTTATTTTACTGGCTAAAGAAAGAAAAATCCAAGTGTTCTTTCTAGATTGCTTGTCAAAGTCTGCATTTCTAGCAACATCTTGTGCAGAGTAGATCATAGGGTTGAAATCTGATAATCATTTGCAAACACTATTTCTGTGGTTTAATACAATTAGTATAATTCATCTGTATATACGTGTGTACATGTATTATTTTCGCCAAATCATATCTGTTGATTTTAGCATTATAAAGAAAGAGGTTTTGCTCTTTGTTGCTTCTTTTTTTGCAAAGAAATTTTGGTGCAAACCACTCATTAAAAAGTCTTTTATAACTGATGATTACTTCAAAAAATGGTTGTCTATATCCCAGAAAAAGTAAAAACAAAGTCACTAAATGCTGTCTTTAAAACTCATGCAATTAAACCAATTCTTAAAAATCTTTAAAGCTTCCTTTAAATATTGCATAGAGTAATCAATTGCCTTTACTAATGTCCCTTTTGTCAAAAATGGCAAGACTCCAGTTATTTGAAAGAGTGCCTGGTAGGATGAGGCACTGAAAACAGTATTTATGCAACATTTATGACATCAAGCAACACTTAATGGGAAAATAATAAAATGAGAAAAGCTTTGGGCTTTATGTGGAGAAAGAGAGAGAGAAAGAGAATGGAACAGAGAGAGACAGACACACACAGAGATAGGCAGAGAGAGAGACAGACAGACAGACAGAGACAGAGACAGAGAGATAGACAGACAGGGAGAGAGATAGAGATACAGAGAGGGAGAGAATAAAAGGGAGAGAGAGAAAAAACTCAGTGAGTTAAGAACATTGATACACTACATGGGCCTGCTCTCATTTTGTTTCAAAGCAAGTGCTGAACTCTTGCCTCACTCTCAAGTCCAGATCTGACTGCAAAATAAGATCTGTTTCTTCTTCTTTATTGATTAAATCAAAGCCTCGGGTAATGTTCCTCTGTGCTTGTTCTGATTTTTGCCACTTCATTTTGTAAGATTACGAAAGCCGTGGAGAGTCATTCAAAGAAAAAGCACCTTATCAATTTGTTACTGATCAGCAGCGCATTTTTTGTTGTGATATAAGGTGTTCCCAAGGAATGAGTTCATCTTTGCAAGGGAGAATAGCAGCTATGTGTTTTCCTTTTTCCTCTCAGAAATGAATTTGCACTTATCTAACTCAAGCAGCATGTCAAATCAAGAAGATCTTGCTTCTCTCCCCTGTGATAATTATTTGTACAGAAATTGTAGGCTTGGTGTAATAAAATAAATGCAATAAAAATAAAGCAAAACTCCTGTCTCTCAGTGTGCTGTGCCTTGCTGATTTCCATACAGCAGAAAGCATCTTGTATGTGAGAATAATATGTAACTATTATTTGATATGTCATTCATAGACTCTTGAGACAGTGCAGGCCATCTGAAGTAAATGTTAACAAATGAAATTCTAAAGCTAATGTAATGTCCCTTTCTCGCCTACTGAGAGACGGAAGCCTTTCAGTGATTTCTCAAACAACTGAAGCAGTTAAATTCAAGCTAAAGGGAGAGGTAATGCTATCAAGTTTGATTGGTGTTAGGAACAGCCTATATTAACATTTGATCTTGTCTATATGTATGCATTAATCCTGTAATGCCATCCTACCTAAAGCTTCCACAGTATCCAAAGATTTTTGCCTTTCACATGCTGTACATGCCTGCAATAAAGGTAAAGGTTCCACTCACACATATGTGCTAGTCATTCCCGACTCTAGGGGCAGTGCTTATCACCATTTCAAAGCTGAAGAGCCAGGGGTGTCCAAAGATGTCTCCATGGTCATGTGGCCGTCATGACCAAATGTTGAAGGCGCACGGAATGCTGTTACCTTCCCTCCAAAGGTGGCTCCTATTTTTTCTACTTGCATTTCCACAGACTGTCAGCTCCAGCCAACCCAGAGGTCTGGACCTGCCATTCAGGGGAGAAGACTGGGACAGCTGCCAAGACTCACCGTCCCACCTCCACAAGCTGAAGAAACTCCTGCTAACAATCCATGATTAATTGCCAGGTGGTTTTCACTCTGGGTCACAAGGTGATGAGTGTGCGCACGCGAGGGGTGCAGTTTATCTTAATTACCAATGTAGCTATAAAAGGTGGTGGGAAGCACAGGGTGGCAGCTCTGACAATTTATTCATTGCCTTAATGCTTTGTTGGTCAGTCCGTGCCAAAGGAAGAATATAAACTGCATTTACAAATTGTGTCTGTGTTTGGCTGGTTTCATTAACCCTTCAGAATGTGACACATGCTTTTGAACTGCTAGGTTGGCAAAAGCTGGGGCAAGTAATGGGAGCTCACTCTGTTATGCAGTTCTAAGGATTCGAACAACCAAACTGTCAACCTTTCTGACTGACAAACTCAGCATCTTAGCCATTGAGCCACCGTGTCCCTAGATGCCGGCAATATCATGGCACAAATACAAATAGGCAGAACTTCCATTTGTCCCCTTACATTCATTGAATGAAATGGGATAGAAACATACTCTATGGTTGTGTATAAATAGTCCTCAACTTACAACCATTTGTTTAGCCACAGTTCAGTGGTGGGTTGCTAATTTTTTTACTACCGGTTCAGGCATGCGCGCACACATGTGACACTTCTGGGCCTGCGCAGAAGCATCTGGGTGGTTGGGCAGAGCCTCCCACTGCCTCTACTACCAGTTTGCCCGATCTCGGACAAACCAGGAGGAACCCACATTTGTCACAGTTCAAAGCTATAATGGCACTGAAAAAAGAGCTTTATAATCAGTAATCATGTTTATGACCATCCGACTATCCCCATATGATCAAAATTCAGTGACTTAGCAACCAGCATATATTTACAAAGGGTTCATGTAATCATCATTTGCAACCTGCCTAGTTGACTTCCAACAAATAAAGTCAATAGAGGAAGACAGATTTGCTCAACTATCACTAGATTCCCTTAAAAAACTAGAGTGATTTGCTTAGCAAAAGGCCTGCAAAATCAGGTTTCACCCACTGACTATTGCCTGGCTTAGCGATGGAAAGTCTTCGCCCAATTTGATCATATGTTGAGGAACTGTTCTGTTAATTATATACACAACCAGATTGTGCTACAAACTCAAGTTATACCTTGCAGTTAAAGACCCTTATAATTCTTGTGCAATGGGCAAAGGCAACATAGTCCAAGGCAACTTGAAATTTAAACTCATTAAACAACTTATAACATTATTATTACATTTTAAAACCAAATTGTTGTTGCTGTTTTGGTGTGGGTAATAATATTTTCATGCTTTGTCACACAGGAAATGGGCAAAGAAAAAAGCAGACGTGACTGTTGTCTGTTGCTAGTGTTGTTTCTGAAATCCATATATATAAAAGCCAAATACCACTCACTCATCACAAAATCTCCAGAATTGTAAAGTCTACAAACTTGAAATTTGGCACACATGTTCCTCTTGGTTTCTAGATGTTCGCTAAGAAAGGATTTTTCAAAATGACCATCAGATCATTGGTATTTCTTATACAGTAATTAACATGCTCTGGTGCTATGGAGTTAGACATTCTACTCTCCCCCCACCTGCCAGTTGCCTCACATTCCATTACCTCAGTTTAAACTGGCAGACATTAACTCCTTCACTCAGGAGTGGTCTGGTGCTCCTTACAGTACTAAATGTCGGTATCTCACCTAAATGTCTATGCCTTCCACCTATGAAACTGCTTCTGGACTCGTCAGCCAGAGCAATATTCCCTTATGTGTTTCAATCACGAATCACCACTGAGCCAATAGATTGAACCGGAGTAAACCGGATTTCTCCTGCATTGCCCGATCACATCGTTTGTTGCAAAGCATGGGTATCCAGCTACTATGGAATATTTTTCAAGTTGTTCATAAAACCCAGCCAATTGGAACATCCCAACATACTGTTTTAGATCTGCATTTCTCAACCTGAAGGTGTGTGGACTTCAACTCCCAGAATTCTCAAGCCAGAATTCTGGTTTGATAATTCTGGGAGTTCATCCACTGATTTTCAAGTTGCCAAGATCAACATACAGTGTTCTCGAGGGACAGTTTTGTTCTGGCTTTGAAAGAAAATATCTTTCTTGTACTGTTTAGGTTTCCAGCAATCTAAGGCTTCCAGCAATTGAGGGGTATCATATCTCTTGAACTTCTGCATAAGATACAATAGATGCATTTATTCCGTTTTATCATTGAGCTGCAAAAGGTCAACCACTCTGAAAACCAAACAAGGAACAGTTGAGTGGCATCTGAAATTTTAAACAGCAATTGTGTGCTTTCGATGTCCATACTTAGACTGCCTAATGAGCATTTGTAGTGTCTTCCAGATCTTTTGGACTGCAATCAGGACTGATTTTGGATCAGTTTCAATTTGGCCAGTGGCGTCATTGCAAAGATAATGGCAGTTGTAGTTCAGAGCATTTGGAAAGCAATAGATTGCCTTTTTCTGGAATATAGACCATGTAATATATATATTAGAGAAATAGCTTGCTTTCCAATGAACTTTTACCAGAACACTACTGAAATGGTTACTAGAGATTTATCTGTGCATAAAAACCTTGATTCCTAAAGAATTGTAATTAAAATATAAATGTTTCAGAGAGTTGGTTACATTTCATGGTTAGTGCATTTCCACAGTGGTGTTTTTCCCCATTCCAATTTATTTCTGTTTCCATGACTACAGACTGAAATCCAATCAGCCCCCTCAACACTAGATATTCTCATTGACCATATCAATCAAAATGGTTGCATAACTCACTGAAACAATTTTTTTAAAGTTGGTTGACAGAGAAAATTTCAAAATTTCCCTGTTAAATGATAGCTTTGATACCTTTCTCTCTCTCAGTTCTTCTGTGGAATGAAAATTTGTATTTGGCATTCCTGGCATCGTGGCCAGGTAGCAAAGGGGATTCATGACCTATTAAATACAGATGAATGTGATATAGACTTGTTGATATAGTTACTAACCTATTTGACATTTCAGTTTCAATCATATTGTTGGGGTTTTTTTAAAAAAAGAAGAAAATCACAAGCAAAACTCACTCCTGGTGATAACTCACCCCAAGCATGATTTAAAGAACTATTTCAAAACAATAACAGACATACATTTTTTTTAAAAAAGTAAAAGAGAGTTCAAACTATTGGAACCATTAAATTTAATGGAAGAAAGTTAAAGGCATGTTTAACTCTCACTGAACTAAGGAGATTTACAAATGTTTAACATTGGATAGCATCAAATGCATTTATTTCAATTACTATTTTGAGTGATTTGTATGTCATGTCATACATACCTTGCCATTTTGTATGAATTGCAACATTTGGTTTCATCGTTTGATCCTTCTCCCCAAACTAGGCAATCTACCGAATTGCCTATATACAAATTCCATATTGTTAAGCCAAAACATTTCCTGGAATTATGTTCCTTCTTCTTAAATGAATCCAAATTCAGAGAATTGTTATCAAGGTTCCAACAGACAAACCCAACCAAGCCAGGGAATTGAGATGGTCAGATTTCCTTAAGCATAACTTTATTGAGTACATCATTTTGCCATGCATGAAGCAAAACAAACTCCATCTAGTTCCAGCGGCTTTCTCCTAATTAAAGATTGAATTCTTTCCTCTCCTCCTTTGTCCAGGTCACATTAGCCAATAAGGTGTTTGATGTCCTTGCCAAACATCTGTTGAGATGACCTTGGTTCACATGGGATGATTTCTTGTTGTCATCTGGGCTAACATTCCAAACCTTTCTCTCCTCCCAATAATTTGTGGGAAGCTGAAAAATGAAAAGATGGCTGCGACAACATAGGCTCATTTTAAAATTGAGGATTATGTCCAACATTTTTTTTTGAAATCTATATTATCTTAACTTAGCAGTGCCACCAAATCTGAAACCATGTTCTTTCAGTTCCAATAATCTTCTAATTCTCACTGTCACACAGTCTTTCATATAAATTAAAAATAACTTTCAGTAGGCCTAAGTCTCCACTAGTGACTAGTGCTGCATAACAGAGTGAGCTCCTGTTACTTGTCCCAGCTTCTGCCAAACCTAGCAGTTCTAAAGCATGTAAAACTCCAAGTAGAAAAATAGGGACCACCTTTGGTGGGAAGGTAACAGCATTCTGTGTGCCTTTGGTGTTCAGTCATGCCGGCCACATGATCATGAAGATGTCTTCAGACAGTGCTGGCTCTTCGGCTTTGAAACAGAGATGAGCACTGCTCCCTAGAGTCGGGAACAACTAGCAGATATGTGCAAGGGGAACCTTTAACTTTAAGTCTCCACTTTGTTTAGCATCTTTTAAAACCTTCTATTGGAAGGTTTAGGGCAATGTATAGGCTTCCCATGGAATCAGTGCATAAAACTAACATGACAGATATATCTGGAGAGGTTCTTAATACACGTTGAGCCACCTCCATTTTCATTCTGCCTTATTCATCTCTAGGATAAATCCTATTGAAATGGAAATCCATCTATGGTGAAGGTTAGACTCCCATGAAATCATTGAGAGAAACCAACATGTGAGTAAGATTCTGGACCCTTGTATTTCTTTAAACTTCATTTCACGCCCCAGGCAAAATGCCCATGCATGCACGGACACACACACACACACACACACACACACACACACACACACACACAGTTTTAACAAATACATTTTTCATATTGTCATATTATTCAAAGATTCTGATGTTATCTTCTCTCCTTTTAAATTGGCTATACCTCAAACACCTCATGCGGGTTAATGGTTGAAAAAAAAAAGATTTGATGTTCATTTCCATTTTGCCTCATTTTACTCACTTGGCAAAATGCACGGAGGAATCAAAGAAACAGAGCTGGTCTTCAAAGCATTAAAACAGCTGCTCCTTTTGTAAAAGCTCTTTTAGCTGCTCTCAAGTGCTCTTTAGCAACCCCTCTATGAGAGTAGAGACTTCTGTTGTATCTTGTGGTTTTGGTGACGTTCGTGTACACCTAGATGGATGGAATTGAAGACCGTTTTGAAACACTTGAGACTTTCAAAAGATCAAAGCTTTCTCCAACATTCAAATCAGAAGTCCCTAAATCGTGCTAACACTTTTTCCACAGTACCTCTTCCAAATGTTTTGTACAGTCCTATTGCAGGTCCTGTAGTGACACTATTTATTTCTTGCATTATTTCTACCTTTTAATGATTAATATGGTACCTTTGGTGTGTTAAATGAGCAAAACGTGAAAGTTCATAAGGAATATTTAAGACAAGGTTGATATAAATAGGAAAGCAATTTGTGGTTGAGTTACAATGGCAACTAAAAATTAATTTATTCATATTCATGGAATGCCATACATTTTCTTCCCACCCTCCCAAACTCAGTATAAAGTATGTAAGTTCCCTAGAATAATTTCCCCAGGCTCTTTTCAAAAGTTGATTGCACTATAGATCTTATTGGATGTCATAAAGAATCAACTCAATATCAGAGATTTCTGTTCTAACTGTGATTTCAGACTAATGATTTGATGGTTTTTTTAAATTGAACCAGAAATCTGCCAACCAAATTGGATGCTTTCAACTTGCTGTGGTGGTTTCAATGGACATCTTTGCCCAAACAAGTTCAGTTTTCACTAAAACAGTGGTCTGACCATGTGAATTCAGTCCACTGAATTGGGAAGGTGAAGAAAATCAACTCTCAACTTTCAAATTGAACTGGCAGTCAGTATTTCACATTTCAATCAATTATGTTTGATCATTCCCTTTATTTTTCTCATGGTATACAAGAGAAATTGTCTTTCTGAAGATCAAAAGATCAAAGCTTTGGAATGGAATATTTTCTTAAGATATATAAGTTGGATGAATGGGATCCAACCATAAGCACTAAGTTCATGCCATAATATCAGTCAGGATCTAATTATCAGCTGTTGAACAGCTAAATATGTCTTTTGGTGCCAAACTATATATGACATATAGGTCAACCTAGCCCTGGAGAAAGGGACATGGTGGCTCAGTGGCTAATATGCTGAGCTAAGACGCTAAGACGCTAAGACGCTAAGACACTAAGACGCTAAGACGCTAAGACGCTAAGACGCTAAGACGCTAAGACGCTAAGACGCTAAGATGCTAAGACCCTAAGACACTAAGACACTAAGATGCTAAGCTTGTTGATCAGAAGGTTGTCAGTTTGGCAGTTCGAATCCCTAGCACTGCATAACAAAGTGAGCTCCTGTTATGTCCCAGCTTCTGCCAAACTAGCAGTTCGAAAGCATGTAGAAATGCAAGTAGAAAAAATAGAAGCCACCTTTGGTGGGAAGGTAACACCGTTCCGTGTGCCTTTGGCATTTAGTCATGCCAGCCACATGACCACGGAGATGTCTTCGGACAGTGCTGGCTCTTTGGCTTTGAAACGGAGATGAGCACCACCGCCTGAGTCAGGAACTCACAAGGGGAACCTTTACCTTTACTTTAACCCTGAATCAGTTCTGATCTGGATATTTCACCTTCAATTAATGAAATTAACTTCAACTGAAATTCTAAACACTTCATGATACTTTCATTCAGTGTGACACCTCACAGATAGTTAAGCTGTTAAACATGATCTTAAATTCATGAAATACTTATGGATAAAGAATGAAAAGAACCATAAATGTTCTGGGTTGAAGCATGGTATGAACTGAAGGAATAATTACACTAGCTTCTTGTTTATAATTTGGCTGTATTTTGAAATGTTTATGTAAACTAATTCCCAACTTCCTAGATCATGGCTGAATGTCCTCAGCACACCCTTAATGACAGAAGCAAACATTTGTGGCTTAAATCTACCAGTTTGAAAAGCAAAGATGCCAGCCTTCATTATTCACCATTGGCACTTAGTTACACAACACCAATCATTGCTGATCTACTCAGTGCATTCCCTGGTTATTGCAAAGACCATATTTCTGTCTTATGAAACAGACTGCAGAACTGGAAAAAGGGCAGATCGTTGAAAACACAAAATTGATTATGTATCTATATTTAATAGAGATTATATTCTCATTTAGTAACAATTATCCAATTCTGCAAAAAAAGGGGGGGAATTTATCTTGCAATTGGAAAACCAAACAAGTACCAAAATGTTCTTTATCTGGTTCATCCTTTACCGTTTCTGAACAAAAGAATGCATTGTCACAAAGTTGAGGTTGCATCACATTTTACATATGGGATTGCTATTTTTTTCCCGTAGCACCTTTCCAAATTTTCTTAATTTTTCTATACTTTTGTCATCGAACAATAACAGAGATTTGTGTGCACCATACTGATACTGCATATAAAGTGAGTCTTCATGAGTAAATAACACCAAATTGCTTGTTTAATCAATTTCATCCAAAAAAAAAAGTCTTGTCTAGCTTTGCTTCTAAGTATCACCACTTTTGGGTTTTTTGCTTGAAACTGAAAGAAATGAATGTTTAATTTGGGGATTTGATTATTAGATCTGTTTGATTATAGAAATACTGTACTATCTCCCCTCAGTTATTCTTGTTAGGTATAACTACTGATTGTACTGTTATAGAGACTAACTTGATTTTGTATTTAATACGGCAGCAAGACTGTTGGTGGCGCAATACTGGAAGAAGGAAGATTTGCCTACTATTCAAGAATGGACATTAAAAGTCACAAACTTAGCAGAGATGGCTAAAATATCAGCATATCTCAAGGATCACTCAAATGAGAGATATAAACTGGAGTGGAGAAGATGGATTGACTATACTCAAAATAAATACGGGACTAAGAAATTCCATATAGTTTATGACTGAAGAAACAAGGAATGATATAATCTGTTTAGAGTTAGCCTAACAAAAGAGGAGTTAAAGCTCAAATGAAAGATGATACTAACTTTCTTTAAGTTTATTTTAGAACGTCTTTGTTAAAGATTTATACCCTATATTTGTTCTGGGAAGTCGGGGGGGGGGAAGGTTGGGGGGGTTCGGGGGGGAGGGCGGGGGAGGGGAGGTAAATATTTGTAAAAGTTTTTTTTCTAAAGATTTTCAATAAAACAAAAGAAATACTGTACTATCATGATTTTTAGTGTGAAAGATTATGTATTTTATATTGGTAATTTTATCAAAGAACGTCAAAAGTTACTTTTTTAAATCTTTTCCTCACTGAGTCTTCCCTTTTTAGTTTATTCTTTGTTTTTCTATATTTTACTTTTTATTGAAATGTAATAAGTTTTTTTTTGGGGGGGGGGGGGTGTTCATCCATTAAGTCACCCAACATGTAGTGTGCCAATGTGAGCAAATGCTTCTTGTAATTACTTTCACTCATTATGTAGGAATTTAGATCATTCCGTCCTGGAAAAAATCTTCCAACTCTTTAACACTTGAAGGTCACCTAATATAAACTACTCATTTCCAATCCTGCCATGATATTTATATAAAGTTGAATCAGAGCTTTGACTTACTGCAGCCATTCCAGAAGTTGATTTGTTCTTCATTGTTCTTTTTTGTTGACTTGGTTTTTTGTTTTTGTTTTGATGATCCAAAATACTTACCACTTGACCCACTAAAACTTCAGCTTAGATAATGGGGGTGGCAAGCCATGAAGATCCTAAGGCAGCAAAGCATTCTGAACCAAAATGTTATCAACTTAATGCAGTGTATAAGGCTCTTAATGTGGAATGCAGTGTTTCATTTTTGCCATATGTATTAATAATAAGTAGTCTGAAAGCATTCAATTGTATTTCATATGTCCATGGAATAATCTTTCTAGACATCTGGAGAACAATCCAGATGCCTTTCAGCAAAGGTGAGATGAGCATTATTATTATTATTATTCTTAGGGAGCAGTTAATTCTGTTGTGCTATTCTCCCAAGAGCTCCATTTAATCCCATGGCTTTGAGTTGGTGGAGTCATGAAAACTGATCTTAATTCTATCATTTATAGGTAGTTTTTTCTAGTCAAAGTTGATAGTAGCTATTTTCCAGTGACTTTGAACAATTTTTCAGAACTGCCACCTTCGGACAACAAAGTATTATTTAATTTTCATCTTTCTTTTAATATGAATTTACCACAAAGGGGAAAAGAGCCCTACGGAACCACAGAACTCTCTAAAAGCTGAGAAAGTGGAAAGTAGTTATTCTCATTTTAATTTTTCTGCCAAATGCCTTTCAGGTGCTTTGGACTAGCTACTGTTTTCTTTATAATTTGCGGAGAGATTAAACATATTGTTCAGCAACATGTCTGGCACAAAATATGCACATTTTGTCATAATTATTGTGCAGCTTTGATACATACCAGTTGGATTTTCACTTTGAAAGCCTTATTTTGTACGTAGCTTTTCTTCCGGTTTTCATAGTTATATAGTAAAAACTGAAAATGTGGGATTGAGTCCAATCTGAAATTGTTACAACAGTAATAAGTCATGACTGAGCTTTTTACTGGGTTTATTCCAAGTATTATTAAATCTGGATCAGTGTTCAGTTCTTCAAATTATAGTGTCAGATAATACATAGATTATAACGCACAAGTTTAGCAAAACTGAAGCTACCACAAATAACGAGAACTATCTCTATTGCATCTTGATTTTTAGCGTAGTCACAGAAAGAAAGAAAAGCTAGATTAAATGACACCTAACTTTTAAAATAACTGAACAATAGGAAATCAGATGCATATAATCTTTTGCAATCCCATAGTTTTTGCAGCTACAAAGTAGAACTAATATATATATATATATATATATATATATATATATATATATATATATATATATATATATATATATATATATATATATATATATAGTTATTTATCAGCACAAATACAACACACACACACACACACACACACAAACATTATTGTCAAGCTTATTAGACCTGTTCTATCCTAATAAAGTCTGATTTGAAAATGGTTTCTCAGCAGTAGATCTATACAAATAATTGAATGAATGGAATATAAGTATAATCTTTATTGTCATTGTACTTAAATACAACCAAATTGGTTATAACCTGACTGGGGCAAAATTATAACAGAAACAAAAAAAGAAAGAAAAAGGGAAAAAAACTAGCATGTGCATGGAGTGATTGTGGTTGTATTTAAAAGTCTCACAGCCCAAGGATAGAAATTATATTTAAACCTGTTTGTTCGGCTGGCTATACTTTGATGCCTTCTGTATGATGGCAGAAGTGCAAAGAGACACTGACCAGGGTGTGAATCATCTCTGAGTATCTTCCTTACTCTTCTAAAGCAGCAAGATCTGGCAATGTCATCCAGTGGTATCAGAAGGCAACCAATGGTTTCTTGTCCCTAAGTGATCACTCAATCTCTGTAGTGCCTTCCTGTCCACAGCTGTTAAACCAGCATACCATACTGTAATACAATATGTGAGGACACTTTCTATGGTGGACCGATAGAAAGAGGTCATCAGCTGTTGTTCCACCTGATTTTTTCACAGGACTCTAAGGAAATGAAGTCTCTGTTGGGCCTTTCCAATCACCAGAGATCTCACCTGTTTTTCCAGGTGAGATCTTGACTAATAAGTACTCCCAAGAATTTAAAAGAGGAAACCCTCTCCACACACAACCCCTCGATATACAGTGGGGCAGGTTCTTCTCTGTGCTTCCAGAAATCTAGCACCATCTCTTTTGTCTTACTAGTATTTAGATGTAAGTTGTTTCTTGAGCACCATGCAGATACCTTCTGGACTTCTTCCCTGTATGCTGATTCGTCCCCTCCAGTAATGAGACCCAGCACCGTTGTGTCATCTGCAAACTTTATTATGATGTTGGATGGATCAGAGGATATCTCCCAGATCCAATCCTGAAGGCCACAAAGTAGCAAGTTGAAAGCTTGGTGTGAGCATTTTGAGTCCTTGCCCAGAAAACCTCAAAATGGTTTTAACAATTTCAACCTTTGAAGAATAGATCAGTAATCAGCACCCAACCAAAGATATCTCTGCAGACTATCTGAATGCTCAAATTAGAAATTAACTTGTGATGGTCAGATGAGACATCACACTGGCCTGAAAGAGGCTGATCTGTGTCATCTTAATAATAGAACAGCTCCTCTCATCCACTGACTGTGCCACCACTCATAAAATTGGATCTTACTGTACATTTGTTTCAATCCCCTAATGAGGACCCCTTGTCTACAAATATAGCAAAATTATCTTCAATTAGAAACTTGGTGACCATCAATTGGAAATTAGTGACTCACCAAACCATCTGAACCCTTTTCATTTTATTCTATTAATTTTTAGTCTCTGGTCTGATTTCCTCTCATCTTATTCCTTATTAATTATTTTCTTTTAGTATTAAAAAAACAGGTATGATTTTAATTTCCTTCACAAGTAGACATGCTTACACAAGAAAATAGCTGTATTTGATATGGAAATAAAATATCAAATCACAGGATCAAACAGGATCAGATTTATCTCTTCTTTTCCCCTCAGAGTTCAGATTAAGAACAACACTGAACCAGTGCTTACCATCAACTCTAATACATTTTACATCTCTCTTTCCCTGTGCCTGTTTTACAGGTCTTTTGTTATAGGAATGGAAAGTGGCTTGTTTACAACCCAGCAGAAACAGGTTTTTTTTAAATTACTGTTTTTCTTTCCAAGCTTTTCATTTTTCCCTCTCACCTGAAATAGACACATCAACTTACAAATAGCTACGGGCCCTTGTTTGCCTCAATCTAGACAGGATATTTCTGACCAAACTAAGAGTTTGTATTTGTATTCCTATTTATTAGTTTTTCAAACATGCAAAAGATATCAGGTATAAATATAAACATGAATATAAATGGAAGAAATGAATAAAAATAGATGGGGACAGTGGGACAGGACGTTAGGCACGCTGGTGCACTTATGCATGGCCCATTTACAGATGGGGTAAGGTAGATGGTAGACAGTTTAAGATTGAAGCTGTGAGGGTTAGAGGATGTAACAATGGAGTCAGGTAGAGCATTCTAGGTGTTGACCACTCTGTTGCTGAAGTCGTATTTTCTGCAATCGAGTTTGGAGCGGTTTACCTTGAATTTGTATCAATTGTTTACCTGTGTATTATTAAGGTTAAAGCTGAAGAAGTCATTGACAGATAAGACATTGTAGCAGACAATTTTGTGTGCTGTGCTTAGATCATACCTCGGTTCCAGATTGTCCAAGCCCAAAATTTCAAGTCTGGTGGCAGAGGGAATTCTATTGTAAGTGGGGGAGAGGAGTACTCTTAACCCGGCATAAGAGCAGGACAAGAGCAGCTTAAATAGTAAGTGCCTTTAATCATTTGTAAAGAGATGGATTTACAAATGGAGTTAGTGCCAGATGTTGAAATGGGGAAACATCAGATAACTGGCACAACCTTAAACTGTTAAGAAAGCTGCACCCTAATGAAGGCTTGGCATGGCTGCTTTAAACATTATCTGATTAAGCAGAAGTAAAGCATCTCATCTGCATCTTCATGCAGAAGAATGACAAGGCATTCAAATATTGAAACTTCTAGAGCAGGGGTAGGCCTTTCAAGGCCCAGGAGCTGGATTCAACCCATGGGGTGCTTAGATCTAGCCTGTAGGGCCACCCTGGAAACAGCAAAGGACTGGTTTGCAGTGCCTCTGCCAGCAAAATGGAGCTCGGGAGCACCACATTTTTTTGTGGCAGAGGTTTGCAGGAGGCTGTCACCGCTAAAAATGGAGCTCAAGAGCCTGTTTTCTCTGGCACCACAGGCACCCCCAACATGAGTGACATTAAGCTGGCAATGCCCACCCTGGCCACTCTATCCCCCTGAGGTCAAATGCAACCCTAATCAGTGACATGCAGTGAGGTTTATGGCTGGTGAGGCACTGACACAGTGGTGGGTTTCAATTTTTTTTAGACTTGTGGACTTCAACTTCAACACATGCACACAGAGAAGTTGGATTGGACTACCTCTCCTACACCCTTCCCTCTCTCATTCACTCTCTCTCAAACAAACACAAACAAGTTGGATTGGAGCCAATCCGAGCCTTTGATTGCAGGCGGAGCCACGTTGCCTTTTCAAACTTGTAATCAGTGAAGCTGGGCTTATATAGTTTTATCCAGGTGTGTGTGTTTCTGTGTGTGTGTGTTTGAAAAGGCAATGTGGCTCTGCCTGCAATCAAACTACACTTGGGGAGGAATCCACATTTGAGGATGAAGTTTGAATTCCTCCCCCTCCCTCCAATCCACACGGACCTTTTCCAGTTTTTTCAGAGAGGATTTCAACTCTGCTCTTGCCTGTCATCATGAAAAGAAAAAAAATGTAAAAGGAAAAAGGCAAGAGCTGAGGTCAGGCTGAGCTAGTTGCTGCCAGAGTCACCATGGATGACTCTGCTTAACTGTTTAAAAAAGCCTCTAAAAAAAGCACCCTCTAGAGGAGGAGGCAGGAGAACGACGTGCCTTACCTATATCAGGAATTTTTAGGCTTTTAACCCTTGCTTAATTCTGTTCGAGTGATCATAAAATGCCTAAAGTCAGACTAGATGAGGCACGTTGGTCTCCTGCCTCCTCCTATAGAGGGCGCTTTTTAGAGGCTTTTTTTAAACAGTTAAGCACTAAGCAGATGACTATGGCAGCAACTAGCTCAGCCTGACCTCAGCTCTTGTCTTTTTCCTTTTACATTTTTTTTCTTTTCATGATGACAGTGGTGAGCCTCTGCCTCCCCTGCCTCCCCTGACTGTACATCCCTGACCCTAATGCAGTCCTCAATGAAATCGAGTGCAGGAGTGTCCAACCTAAAGCAGTGGTGCTCAACCTTGGCAACTTTAAGACTTGTGGACTTCAACTCCCAGAATTCCACAGCCAACAGGTCTTAAAGTTGCCAAGGTTGGAGTCCTGTTCTAGAGCAGTGTTTCCCAAACTTTTGACATATGTGTACCCCTTCTATAATTTTCGTAACGCTGAGTACCCCTCATAAAAAATGCTGAGTACCCCTCATAACTACATTAAAAAATGTAGTTAATGATTTTCACGCTTTCATCCAGAACTTTCTGTAGATCAGCGGGCATCTTACGTGTTGCCAAAGCCTCTCTGTGTATGCAACAATGTGTGGATATGACATTTGGAGCAACATTTTGAATTCTTGCAACGAGTCCTTTATTAATTCCGACCATACTTTTTGCTCCATCTGTGCTTATTCCAACACATCTATTCCAATCAATTTTGTTCTCTTGCATAAATGTATTCATAACATTAAAGATATCTTCTCCTGTTGTGATATTCCCACGTGATCCCCACCAAACTCCGGTGCAACGCGTACCCCCACCAAACTCTTCTCGTACCCCTGGGGATACACGTACCACACTTTGGGAAACACTGTTCTAGAGGATAAGCTCCCTCACTGTTTTGAAATCAGTACCTTCACTTGGCTCAAAAACTGTGTGAAGAATCTCTTGAAGTCTTAGTCCTGTTAAAAACAGCCATTGTTTTGATGCTGGATTCATAAGTATTGCATTCCTTCCCTATAATGATGAGGATCTGTGGCTATTTTTTTTTCAAAAGGCTAAGAAAGAAAATAAATAGTTGGCACACTCAGGTGTAAGTGTGTATTGCCTTGGTCTAATTCAACTTTACAACATCAAAGGTGACAGTTCTGGATTCATATTCATTCTCTTTTGTTGAGCCTTTCCTCCAATCCTCCTGAGGATCATTACTTTGATACAGAATGTAGCATGTCTTTTTCTTCTCTAACCAGTGTGGCTCAAGTAGATACAAAAATATTTGCCAGATACATTTTTGCAGCTTAAAGGACTGAGAACTTATTTTCTATTCTGTGCCACATTGTCTAAGAAAACTGGCCCGCATGAGCCCAGGTTTGGAAGAATTTGAATTTTGGGGTGTGAGGGGAGGCAGAAAATACAGCCTGAGTGTCTGCGTGCCTTACCAATAAATGCACAAACTTACACACATACACATCAAGTCTAATCTATTATTTGTGAGGGGTTTTTTTCTTGATATCTACTGGTAGTGTATTGTGATATCCATGATGTTGATTGCCAGGAAGAGTTCTGTTTATGACTAAGCCAACAGATGGTTGGTGTTCTCAGAGGCTGTTTACGAGCCAGAATATAAATAGTAAGCACAAGAGAAATGTTCAATCGGAACAAATTATTAAACAAAGCTACTTTTAAACAGGCTTTGTTTTCTCTTTAATTAGATCAAAACTCTAGACATACATACACACTCCATACAGGGTATCTAAAAGCTCAATTACATGTCTCAGGGTTCTTTGCAATGGATTCCACCCACAGGATTATGTTATCATTGCGTGCATTCTCTTCTTATCCCTGAAAAAGATGGCTTTTCATTGGAGACCATAGCAACTAGGAAGTGGAGCAACAAATCAGAACTGCCACTCTGCATACAATGTATTAAGCTGCAGATTCAGTTTTATAAAACTCCAGAATAAGTGTACAAAGAACCAAGACAGTGTGAACAAATTATCTGTGTTGGCAGCTATCTCAACTTCATCACTATGAATCATGATGGCTGGATAACCAACCTTTCCAGATCTTGTACAGCAATTAAAAGGAGAGTTAATGCAAACCATTCCAAACAGCCCGTCAAAAGTTAATTATATCAAAATCTAATCTCACTCATTTTTAAATTAGTTATCCCTTATGTTTGCAGAGGTGATGGGTGGGAAAAAAGATTGTTACGAAAGGTGCTTTTTTGTCCCTGACATTCTGCCAATCTTCACAGGTTTGTTTACCCATGAAAAGGCTTGTTCATTCCCAACCTCCCCAAAAGATCATATACAAATTGACAAGTTCACAAGGGAGGTAAACGCAATATTAGTGTACAAATATTAGTTTAGCTGCAGTTAAACAATCTGAGGTAACATTATTATGGTTTATCTTTCCTAAAAGCCATGGTGCAAAACAGGTTTGATAAAGTGAAAATACCATCTTTTCCTAAAACATAAACACACACACTCACAAACACACACACACACACACACACACACACAAACCAGTGGTGGGTTTCAAAAATTGTTCGAACCTACTCTATGGGTGTGGCCTCCTTTGTGGGAGTGGCTTGCCGCCCATGTGACCGGATAGGAGTGGCTTGCCACCCATGTGACCGGATATGAAGATGCCAACGACACTTGTCAGAACCACCTTAAATTACCTCACACACAGCACTGGCATGCATAAGAATATGATGTAAACTTGTTTTTTAAAAGGCATCTTTGGTTTGCATTAAAACAACTTCAACACACGCAATGTTCTGATTGCACCACAAACGCAGTAGTCATCCTTACCTTTCACAGAGGCACTGAGTTTTATAAATATGAGCATGATAGTGTAGAATAATCATATCCAAGGACCAGTGGTGGGTTTCAAAAAATTTTGGAACCTCTTCTGTAGGTGTGGCCTGCTTTCCGGGTCCACTGGTGGAACCTCTGGTGTGTGTGTGTTTGGTAGATTTGACAAACCGGTTCTACCGAATAGGTGCGAACTGGTAGGAACCCACCTCTGACACACACACACCAGAGGTTCAGCCAGATAGGTAGTAACTCAGCCTGTCATGACCCTGAGCTGGTTCTTTCAGTGGCGCCTATGGCTCCGCCATCATGTTTTTGGCTTCTGTGCATGCATAGAAGCATTTTTTAATACTGTGCATGTGCGCGTAGCACACATCAAGCAGCGCTGAGCAAACCAACAGTAGCAGCAGCCAGAATCCACCCCTGACACATACATACACATAGCAAAATCTAAAGAGAGGTAGGTGGGTAAACCTTAATCCCAAACCCCTGTACTTCTTTTTCCAAAATTGTCCAGCTTCATTTATTTATTTATTTATATTGATTATATATCTCACCTTTCTTCTCTGGTCAGTATTCAGGAAATATAGGTGTGTATTATTGAATGTTGTCATTATTGTACAATGTGGCAATGATAAGAACATTGAAAACAGGGGTTACTTGTGGTACTGCGACTGTATTATATACTGAGCTTCTTTTAAGATGTCCATATTTTCATTGTCTAGAGGAAATCACAATAGTACTTTTTTGGAATTAGTTATTTTTTCCAGATTTCACCATACAGGGATTTAAGTACGCTCTTGCGTTTTTCCTTTTACATTTTTTTTCTTTTCAGGATGATAGGCAAGAGCAGAGTTGAAATTCTCTCTGAAACAGCTGGAAAAGGTACGTGTGGGTCAGAGGGAGGGGAGGAATTCAAACTTCATCCTCAAGTATGGATCCCTCCCCAAGTGTAGTTTAATTGCAGGCAGAGCCACGTTGCCTTTTCAAACACACACACACACACACACACACACACACACACACACACACACACACCTGGATAAAACTATATAAGCCCAGCTTCACTGATTACAAGTTTGAAAAGGCAACATAGCTCTGCCTGCAATCAAAGGCTTGGATCGGCTCCAATCCAACTTCTGTGTTTATGTTTGTTTGAGAGAGAGTGAATGAGAGAGGGAAGGGGGTAGGAGAGATAGTCTAATCCAACTTCTCTATGTGAATGTGTCTGTTTGAGAGAGGGGGGAGGGAGGGAGAGAGGGAGGAAGGAGGTGGAGGGAAAAGAAAAAGAATGAAGGAAACTTTTTCACAAAGGAGAAAAACAAATGCTGTCACTTTAAATTGGAATTGAGCATGCCTGGCTGTGGAATTCTGGGAGTTGAAGTCCAAAAGTCTAAAAAAAATTGAAACCCACCACTGTGTCAGTGCCTCACCAGCCATAAACCTCACCGCACTGATAAACAGAAGGATAGAATCAAGATCACATGAAGTGTTCATACCACTTTATAATGCCACACTTGGAATATTGCATTCAGTTTTGGTCACCACAATGTAAAAAAGAGGTGGAGCCTCTAGAAAGAGTGCAGAGAAGAGCAACAAAGATGATTAGGGGATTGGAGGCTAAAACATATAAAGAACGATTGCAGGAACTGGGTATGTCTAATTTAATGAAAAGAAGGACTAAGGGAGACATGATAACAGTGCTTAAATATCTCAGGGGCTGCCACAAAGAAGAAGGAATCAAACTATTCTCTAAAGCACCTGAGGGCAGGACAAGAAGCAATGGGTGGAAACTAATCAAGGAGAGAAACAACCTAGAACTAAGGAGAAATTTCCTGAAAGTTAGAACAATTCATCAATTGAACAACTTGCCTCCAGTAGTTGTAAATTAGAAAACACTGGACATTTTAAAGAAGATATTGGATATCCATTTGTCTGAAGTGGTACAGGGTTTTCTGCTTAAGCAGGGGGTTGGACTAGAAGACCTTCAAATCCCTTCCATCTCTTTTATTAAAAGTTCTAAAAATATATACTTCTTCTAAAACATATGAAAAATGGTTGCAGGAATTGGGTATGTCTATGGAAAGGAGGATTAGGGGTGACCTGATTCCAATGTTTGAGGAGCTGCCACAAAGAAGAGGGGGTCAACTTATTTTCCAAAGCATCAGAAGCCAAGATAAGAAGCAATAGATGTAAACTAATCAAGGAGAGAAACAACCTTGAACTAAGAAGAAATTTCCTGAAAGTAAGAACAATTAACCCCTGGATCAGCTTGGCTTCAAATGTTGTGGGTGCTCAATCGCTTGAGACTTTTAAGAAGAGACTGGACAGCCACTTGTTCTGGTATGGGATAAGGTCTCTTGCTTGAGTAGGAAGTAGACTAATCCAACTCTATTCAGTATGTATTCACACAAATAACTTTCATAAATAGATGATGTTAGGAATATAATCTAATGGTTGGGTTGGCAGCAATGCTATACCCGTTTCTTTAAATCATACTGTAAAATGTGATTGGTTGCTGTTTTCCTCAATTGGCAATAAGAGGGAGCCAGAATGATGGTTAGCTCTCTGTTTGTTAGATGCTGGGCTGATCTGATCTGAGTGTTTTGGAAGCTGGCTGTTAGAAAACACCGTGAGCTATTGTAAGTATTGCAACTGCTAGCAAACTTTGAGTACCAGACGGATTATATGATACTGGACTATGTTATTTGGACTATCCCTTAAATCTTATATTCCTAACAGATGATGTTGCTCAGGCTATTTAACCGTAACTCTTCTAGCTCTCATTGTTAACATAGGGATGGGGCAGAAAGCAGGACAATACTACACCATTTCAATACAATCTCTACTCCTTACATATTGGATGCACAGAGCAAAGGAAACACGAAAGGGCACAGCCTGCATCTTGGCATCAATTCATCATACGTAGGAATGGACAGCTATGATTGGCGTTCTGGCATTCCTACCTGATGCTCAACCTTGTGGTAATATTGGTGGACAGTACATTTTAAAATAAATAAATTAAAAAAACTCTTAGCATTTTGCCTACTCTGGAGATCTGCTTTATCTTCTCAACAAGACTGACTTTGGGTGGTGTGCTTTTTTTGGGGGGGGGGAAGGGAATAATTAATATTAGCTAAAAGGCCAGGAGGAGATTTGTAACCTTTAAAAGAAGATTAGTTTTCAATGAAACTAATTGTTTTGCCCCCCAGTGCCACTATTATGTTCACAAAATCTAATTAGAATAATGATTCCCCCCCTCCAAATAAACAACTAGCATTTTTGGGGAGGGATATTTTTAGGGGAGATTAAGAACTTCAGTGTAAAAGGGATGATTGAAAACAGAGAGGAAAGCAATAAGAAAGTTGCCATTCTTATTCCTTAATAAGAATAAGATCAGAGAGAAGGGGACACAGTGGCTCAGTGGCTAAGATGGTGAGCTTGTTGATGAGAAAGGTCGGCAGTTTGGTGGTTCGAATCCCTAGTGCAAGGTAACGGAGTCAGCTCCCATTACTTGTCCCAGCTTCTGCCAATTTAGCAGTTCGAAAGCACGTAAAAAATGCAAGTAGAATAATAGGAACCACCTTTGGGGGGAATTGTCATTTTATGTCAGTGAAATACTAGTAATCCATTCCTACTAGTTTCCCAAATCAGAAATACAACCTTCAGTCTATCTAACATGATAATGACAACTGTGACACTAATCACTCTCCAATATTCCCAGTTGCGCCTGAAAGTGCTATAGATCAGGGATTTACAACCTTGGATGGCTGGGGAATTTTGGGACTTAAAGTCCACAAGTCCTAAAGTTGCCAAGGTTGGATACCCCACCTATAGATGGAATCTAACATCATCATAAGGATGCGGTGGCTCAGTGGCTAAGATGCTGAGCTTGTCCATCATAAAGGTCGGCAGTTTGGTGGTTTGAATCCCTAGCACCGCGTAAGGGAGTGAGCTCCCATTACTTGTCCCAGCTTCTGCCAACTTAGCAGTTTGAAAGAATGTAAGAAATGCAGGTAGAAAAATAGGAACCACCCTTGGTGGGAAGGTAACAGCATTCCACATGACCACAGAGAGTTCTTCGGACAGTGCTGGCTCTTTAGCTTTGAAACAGAGATGAGCACCACCCCTTAAAGTTAGGAACAACTAGCACATATGTGTGAGGGGAACATTTACCTTAACATTTAAAATTAGAGAGAGTGCCCATGTCATTCACTCTGCAAGAATGTCTTCTCATCTCTGGTCACCAGGAGGAAAGCAAAGTATCCATCAATTAGCAGAATTTTAAACAGGGTATTTTTTGTACTCTGTCTCATCAAACCTTCACCTTATTGAGTCTCAGCCAAGATTTGGAATTGTTACTTGTTGTTACTTGGCAATTGTAAAAGTATTTGACAAAGATTTAGAAAACAACAAGCCAGTTACAGTATTTGGAATGCATGAAAACCATGTAACCAAAAGATCACTTTTGTCCTGAGCTCAGACCAAAATGCTTGTGTTTCATCTAATAGCAATAGCACTTAGACTTATATACAGCTTCACAATGCTTTACAGCCCCTTCTAAGCAGTTTACAAAATCAGCATATTGCCCCCAACAATCTGGATCCTCATTTTACCTCCTAGGAAGGATGGAAGGCTGAGTCAACCTTGAGCCTGGTGAGATTCAGTCTGCTGGCAGCCATTGATCAGCAGAAGTAGCCTGTAGTACTGCATTCTAATCACTGTGCCATCATGGCTCTAAAATTTAAGATAAAACATTGTAGAAGAAGAAGGTTTTATACCATGTTTGAAGTACTCAAACCACAATTCCAGGCTGGGGACAAGTTGAACTCAATGTGTTCGGCATAATCCTACTCAGCAGTTCCTGTATAGTTCAGTAGCAACCTTCTTCTATCTGCACATTGAAGCAGTAGGCAAAGAAAAAAGAAAAGAAAAAAATCTGCAGTTGCATATCAAAGTAACTCCTTTTCCCTCTGTCATATTTTCACATGTGTGTTTTGAAAATGACTACCGGCACCTATTTTTACAAATGTTTTAGATATTGCTTACTTTTAAACATAAACAAAAAAACAAAAAACATTTTTAAAAGAAAAACAAGTGTAAGATGCATCCTCTTCTGATTATATAATGTGTAAATACTGTGTAAATACATTTAGCTATTGCGGTTTATGA
Source organism: Thamnophis sirtalis (assembly GCF_051295495.1). NCBI lineage: Eukaryota > Metazoa > Chordata > Lepidosauria > Squamata > Natricidae > Thamnophis > Thamnophis sirtalis. The sequence continues at coordinate 64,789,298 of NW_028261389.1, forward strand.
TGGCACTATTGCTTATCCTAACATTTCTTTTGTTCTGGAAAGCCTATGTATCATGTCGCTATAAATAATCTAATAGCTCCAATTATGCACATAATTGCCATTGCTATTATGTCTCCACTGTTTCAGATACATTCTATATGCAGATCCTATTTTTGCTTTAGGGAGTATATTTTAAAGAAAAGGCAATTGAAAGAAAGAGAAGAGTAAATAAAAAAGAGAAGAGAAAAGAAGAGAAGAGAAGAGAAAAGGAAGAATGCATAGGTATTTCCAGCAGTGCTTTGATCAAGTATACTATAGTTATACACCTGAAGATGGTGCTGTATCACAACAGTTCCTTTTTCTGATCTCAGATAAACAGAAGGTACCAGTGTGTTCTGAGCTTTATTTTTTTTCCCATTTTATATTAGGAGACAAAAAAAAGTACATGTTGTTCCAGGGAAAAAATCACAGTGGGCAAAACCTTAACAACATGCAGTAACTCACATGGCCATTTTTGAGCTTCTTGTAAAAAACAAAACAAAAAGAAATGAGATGCACAGGTGCCTTTCTGATCTGAAGCATTTGGTTTGGTAGTTCTGTTTTAAGTATATTATAAATCTTCTTCACCGTATCTGTTCAGTGCAGGTAAAATTCTGGGCAGAAAAGTAGAATTTAATGCTGATGATAATTGCCTTTGAGGGAAAATCCTAAGTACATAGTACTATAAATCTTACAATGAATGATCAGGAAATGGATTGGGGTGAGGGTAGTTATTTATTGATTTGATTTGCATTTTGCTTCTCTTTCATAGTGCTAAATAATGTACATAGAAGTATTTCCTCCCATTTTATCCCAGCAAGGACACCATGAGAAAGCTTGGATAAAGATTGAATGGATGATTGGTACAAACTTACTAAGTGGCTGCATGGATTTGTAACTGGTTTTTCCTGCCCTTAATAGAACAACCTTAACTATTGAACTAGGTACATTGGTTCTGTCTGGTCATAATCAAATATTGAATCAAATATTGGCTTATATATGGTTATCAGGCTTTGGCAATAATTTTATAACTTTAGAGATAACTAGGGAAAGGTTTGAAAATAAAACTGCTAATTTCATGATTTTTTAAAAATAAAAAAAATTAATGGAACCACCTTTGGATCAATCCATGCAATTGTAGTTGCTATACCTGGAAAAGTATATTATAGAACTACAAAATATACAAAAAGGAACAAAATGACCAAGGGTTAGAAATCCTTTCCTGCAATGAAATACTTCAGCATTTGGAGCTCTTTAATTTGAAAAGAAAGGAAAAATAAGACAAGAAAGAATGCAATGGGTAAAGTGGAAAAGAGAGTGAAATTAAGGTTTTATTTCATATCATACAGTTGATCGGTGAATTCACCAACAGAAGTTGTTGGTCCAGAATCTGGAGATTTTTAAACAAGAATCAGAAAAAAGCAATGAAGCATAATGCTATTATGGATTACAGGTTATCTTCGCTTAACAATCAGTTCTTTAGCAACCATTCAAAGTTACAAAAGACCTCCCTTGAGTTCAGAAGTAGGTTGCTGCCGGTTCAGCCCGGATCGGCCGAACCGGTAGTAGCAGCGGTGGGAGGCTCCGCTCACTCACCCAGACACTTCTGGAATGTCTGTACATGCGCAGAAGCATTGCGTGAACACATAAGCATGCCTAAACCGGTAGTAAAAAAAATAGCAACCCACCTCTGCTTGAATTATGTATAACCTAGTTCTGGAGTTTCTATGGTGGTTTGTGCATGTATACATCAGTGGTGGGATTCAAATTTTTTTACTACCGGTTCTGTGGATGTAGCTTGGTGGGCATGGCTTGATGGGCATGGCAGGGGAAGGTTACTGTAAAATCCCCATTCCCTCCCAATCAGCTGGGACTCGGGAGGCAGAGAATAGTTGGGGGCAGAGCCAGTCAGAGGTGGTATTTACCAGTTCTCCGAATTACTAAAAAATTCCACTACCGGTTCTCCAGAACGGCTCAGAACCTGTTAAATACCACTTCCGGTGCACACATGTGCGCGCGCGCGCGCACACACACACACAGAAGAGAGAGAGAAAGAGAAAGAGAGAGAGAGAGAGGGAGAGAGGGAGGGAGGGGGAGAGAACGAGAAAGAGAACAAGACAGAGAATGAGAATGAGAAAGAGAATGAGAAAGAGAAAGAGAAAGAAAAAGAGAAAGAGAGAGTGTGATTTGATTGCCCTTTGGTGCTTGGCAAATGGTTCACATTTACAGCTTTTTGCAGCATCCCGTAAGCTAGCTTGCTTGCTTGCTTGCTTGCTTGCTTGCTTGCTTGCTTGCTTGCTTGCTTATTTACTTACTTACTTACTTACTTACTTACTTACTTACTTACTTACTTACTTACTTACTTACTTACTTACTTGTAAAATGTATAGCCCACCGATCTTGCCTCAAGGTAACATGACTGTGATTTTCAACATTTTGTGCCTGTTTCTGGCATTTACTCTCAGTTTCCAGCCAAAAAAAAAAAAAGTTTATTACAGAAGATGGGTTTACTTAGCCACCGTGTTCCCTTTAAACCTCTGTATTTGCTTAGCAACCATAGCATTCACTTAACAATGATGTTTTTTTGCTTAATAGATGTTGCAAAAAGGTAGTAAAATCAGAAAATGTTATATAGCAATAGCACTTAAACTTATATACCACTCTACAGCCCTCTCTAAGTGGTTTACAGAGTCAGCATATTGCCTCCAACAATCTGAGTCCCCATTTTACTGATCTTGGAAGGATGGAAGTCTGAGTCAACCTTGAGCCTGATGGGACTTGAACTGCTGGCAGTCAGCAGAATTGATCTGCAATACTGCATTCTAATCACTGCGCCACCATGGCTCATAATATATTTGAACCATGCTTAATATATATGGAGGCATGCTTAATAACTACCACATTTTACAACTGTAATTACAGCCTCAATTACCTTGATCAGTTGAAGACAACCTGTACTACTAATCACAAAGGCTTCATGATATGTCTACTATCAGAGTCGTTGTGCTTCCCAGAATTAGGTTTAGCAATGCATGCTAAATATCCTAATACTGTTAGGATACTATTTTTACAATTATCCAGTTGGGAACGGAAACCTGTATCTTTGATGTGATCCAAAGTGGCACTTTTTGTATTTTTCTGATGATCTATATCTTTCCTTTCTGCAAAACTCTTAAAATATGAGATGATGTTATTCCAGAAAAGGATGGCATAGTGCTATAAATAGGAAGCTTTAGATTTCTTGTACTTGAGCTCAACATCTTCACCAAAATGATATTTTCTATCATTTCTTTTATAACGCATGGTGATAGTGTAAAATCAAAACAAAACTCCCTCAGCCAAGGAGCTTCAGAATTCCTTTAGTCCTTTTCTGTTCTAACACAAACACATTTTGAAAGAAAATTATCCAGATGATCACACAATCAATGCATATTCAAGAAGTTATCCCAATCATTTGTCCGAGTGCTTTCATCCATATAAATTACAATCAGTTTCACAATTATGATGAGCAATTAAGAAGAATAGTTTGAGGTAATAACTAGATCTGTTTCTCTCCAGGCTCTTAGACCTTCTGACAAATTGTTCCTGCTTTCTTGATATTATGCCATGTCACTACTAGATGAAATACTGGCTTCCAGATGCAGTCAGATGGAATGGAATGGGACAGGACGGGATGGAATGGAACAGACAGAACAGAATAGAATATTCTTTATTGGCCAAGTATGGTTGGACACAAGGAATTTGTTTCCTTGTATAAAGTTGGGATTTCATTGGGCCAAGGTGGCGCAGTGGTTAAATGCAGCACTGCAGGCTACTGCTAGATCAGCAGGTCAGCGGTTCAAATCTCACCGGCTCAGGGTTGACTCAGCCTTCCATCCTTCCGAGGTGGGTAAAATGAGGACCCAGATTGTTGGGGGCAATATGCTGACTCTCTGTAAACCGCTTAGAGAGGCCTGAAAGGCCTATGAAGCGGTATATAAGTCTACTGCTATTGCTATTGGGCATTTTCCAGATTTGATTTTTCACAATCTAGTTGAACATATTTTAAAATAAGCCCCAAATATATGGTTGTCTTAAAATGAATCAGCTAAAACCATGCTAAAATGACGTCAGAGAAAAATTCAGAATTATCCTTTAGCTATTTAATCCAGAATGGATTGGGGAAGTCTAGATATGACCTTCATATCAGAGCCAAGGTGGCACAGCGGTTAGAGTGCAGTACTGCAGGCTACTTCAGCTGACTACTAGCTGCAGTTCGGCAGTTCAAATCTCACCGGCTCAAGGTTGACTCAGCCTTCTGTCATTCTGAGGTGGGTAAAATGAGGACCCAGATTGTTGGGGACAATATGCTAACTCTGTAAACTGCTTAGAGAAAGCTGTAAAAGCACTATGAAGTGGAATAAAAGTCTAAGTGCTATTGCTATTCAAAGATGAAATTTATCAGATTAGAGGTTTCTTTTGTTTTGTATTTATCACAAAACACGAGACCAACAATTTCTCCTGCTTTTTAGAAGCACTGACAGTTTTCAACTTATCTACTCTGACTGTTTTTCCAAATTAGTATAATTGAAGTGAAACAAAATTCAGATTTAAATTTATTGGACTTTTATTTGGGATTATCATTGTGAGATATGCATCCCACAAGCTTGTGCCAGGCAAAAAGAATCGGGACCACATTTTAAGTTCCAGCTATTGCTCATGCTTATACACAAGACTCTCATCAATTCACAGTCAGCACTAAATTGGTGCTAGAGAAGAGTTAATTCAAGGAGTGGAACCTAGACTTGGATTGCTTGTGGGATTGTAACTATTCCAGACTGATTCCACTCTTGACTCCATCTCCAGCATTTGCTTTTTTGTCTCTACAACTTGCTATAGAGACTAGGAGATATTATAAAGCTATTGTTCATTACTAGGGGAAGAGATTATTATTCATGCTGCGATGTTTATCTCTCTCTCTGTGTGTGTGTCCATGCATGTGTATATATGGTTCTAATAGCAATAGCACTTAGACTTATATACCACTTTACAGTGCTTTCCAGACCACTCTAAGCAGTTTACAGAGTCAGCATATTGCCCCCAACAACCTGGGTCCTCATTTTACCCACCTCGGAAGGCTGAGTCAACCTTGAGCCTAGTGAGCTTTGAACTGCCAAATTTCAGGCAGTCGGCAGTGAGCAGAAGTACCCTACAGCACTGCACTCTAACCACTGTACCACTGTGGCTCTTATATAAACTTGAGAAAATAATCTAAAAAAACATGTTCCATGACATGGGTTCTGAATCTTTATATGACATTGTATATTTGTTGCGGGGCTGTGAAGTTTGAATTTGAATTTTAGTTGAAAATTAAATTGACTGTCTTTTAGAGTTGTCTTGACTTTCCAAACCTGGTGTGTATTTTGCAGTTAAGGGTAAAATAGGATTTATGATTTGGATCAAATCCTTGACTGAAATTGGTGCCTTAACCTTCAGAATGAATTGACTTTCTAAATTGTATGAACCTGATCTGATGATTAGCTTGGTAGTCCAATCCAATCAAATCGATATAAATTGATTGATGGTTCAATATGAATGGATACATCAAGTAAGATCAATCATTGTCATTCAGATGACATTCAAGTAAAACTCAGCGATTTATGTTGTTATGTTACAGATTTCCCATAAATGTGTTCCATACTCTATAATATTATTTCAACACTCTTCTTTTTAATTAAATTTTTAAAAAGGGATAAGAAATAAAAGCTTAGTATTAAGCTACAATTTTATATGATGATCTTAAAAGGTAAAGGTTCCCCTCACATATATGTGCTAGTCGTTCCTGACTCTAGGGGGCGGTGAGAATCTCTGTTTCATAGTCAAAGAGCCAGCACTGTCCAAAGATGTCTCCATGGTCTTGTGGCCAACATGACTAAATGCCAAAGACACACAGAATGCTGTTACCTTCCCACCAAAGATGGTCCCTATTTTTCTACTTGCATTTTTTACATGCTTTCGAACTGCTAGGTTGGCAGAAGCTGGGAGAAGTAATTGGAGCTCAATCCGTTATGAGGTGCTAGGGATTCAAACCGCCCAACTGCTGACCTTTCTGATTGACAAGCTCAGCGTCTTAGCCACTGAGCCACAGCGTCCCTACGATGATCTTAAATACCATCTATAGCTAGAGTCTCCAACCTTGGCAATTTTAAGACTTGTGGACTTCAAGTCCCAGAATTCCCCAGCTAGCCAAGGTTGGAAATACCTGATCTATAACACTTTCAGACACAACTGGGAAGATTGGAGAGTGATTAGTGTCACAGTTGTCATTATCATGTTAGATAGACTGAAGGTTGGATTTCTGATTTGGGAAACTAGTAGGAATGGATTACAATTTAACTGACATAAAATGACAATTCCTGACTAAACAATAGGTTAATGTATCAGAGAAGTCACAACAGAAAGATAGAATGATTCTAAATATTTAGTAAACCCAAGTATGTCTGATTAGAATAGAATAGAATAGAATAGAATAGAATAGAATAGAATAGAATAGAATAGAATAGAATAACAGCATTGGAAGGTACCTTGGAAATCTTCTAGTCCAACCCTCTGCTTAGGCAGGAAAACCTAGAACACTTAAGACAAATGGTTATCCAACATCTTCTTAAAAACTTACAGTGTTGGAGCATTCACAACTTCTGGAGGCAAGCTGTTCCACTGATTAATTGTTCTAACTGTCAGGAAATTTTTCAGTTCTAAGTTGCTTCTCTCCTTGATTAGTTTACACCCATTGCTTCTTGTCCTCAAGTGCTTTGGAGAATAGCTTGACTCCCTCTTCTTTGTGGCAACCCCTCAGATATTATTATGATGGCATTTTTTAGAGAATAGTCTCAGCAAGCAAATGAAAGTTACAAAATGGCAGAGACAGGAAAAAGCATTGAAGAGAGCAGGTTGTGAATATGTCATTTAAAATGAAAATTGAGAATAATGCATGAGTGATTAACCAAGAATGGATCAGAGGTCAGGATATAAATTGGTAGTAACAAAAATTGCTTATAGGAAAAACGATGAGTTCAGGTAGAAAATAAGAAAAAAAGAGCAAGTTATACAATGGTAACAATTTGCCTTTAAGCACATCCTGGGATGTGATGTGTTGCAGCGAAGGATGTAGGTCAGAACATGTAAAACTAACAATAAAACGTTCGTTGATCATGACCCCCAGGGAAAGCATTGCAGAAGGACTGAAACTTTGCCCCAGAACATTTTATTTCTTCTTTACCATTCAGAAATGATATGGAAATGAAAGACAGATATAACCATTAAAATCTCCGTGGCTTGCACCTTTATATGAACCTTCCTGGGCTAAAAAGGCTAATCAAAAACAGTTCCAGTTAGTAGCTGAATGGGCGCTCTCCAAGAATTCTAGGGACCCAGGTAGATTGAGAAGTTAACAGAGAAGAAGGCAATTGCAGACTATTACATACTGTTGTGAAGAAAGCTTCTGGTTGTGTCCATAATCAACAAGAGTTGAACTTGTCTCAAGGGAGATGTTACTTTTATAGTCATTAAGCACCCAGGAATTAATTGAAAAAGAATAAATGTTTGTACATCTGTCTGGAATCCACACTGTTTATCAGTCATTAATACAATTGACCGAGTCTAGAGGTATTTCACGAGGAGAGTATTACACTCCTCTTCTCACAACAGAATACTCTACACCATTCACCTTGAAATTTTGGGCTTGGACAATCTAGAACTATGCCGCCTACAGTCGGACTTAAGTGTAGTACACAAAATTATCCTCTACAATGTCCTGCTGGTCAATGGCTATTTCAGTTTCAACTGCAGTAATACAAGAGCACACAACAGATACAAACTCAATGTAAACTGCTCCAAACTTGATTGCAGAAAATACGACTTCAGCAACAGAGTGGTCAATGTCTGGAATGCTCTACCTGACTCTGTTGTTACCGTGACCTGACAAATGTGCGCCCGACAACAGCACGCCAACAAATCCGCGGCAATAAAACCGTGACGTCGACAGCGCTTCCACAAAGGCGTGCCGACAAAAGAGCGCCGACAGAAGCGCGATTAGGGTTAAGGTAAGGTTTAGGGTTACGGGTTAGGGTTACGGGTTAGGGTTAGGCTTAGGTTTAGGGTTAGGTTTAGGGTTAAGTTTAGGGTTAGGTTTAGAGCACGCTTCTGTTGGCGCTCTGTTGTCAGCTCGCTTGTGCGCTCATTCATTGGTGTAATTTCAAACTCACAGTTTTCTCGCCGCGGTTTCATCAGCGCACTTTTGTCGAGCGCGCATTTGTTGGTGAACCGTTGTTACATCTTCAAATCACCGTAACTTTAACCTTAAACTGTCTACAATTGACCTCACCCCATTCCTAAGAGGTCTGTAAGGGGCGTGCGTAAGTGCACCAGTGTGCCTACTATCCCTGTTGTACTGTCCCCATTTATTCATACCCATTTCATTCATACTCATGTTTATTCTTATACCTATTATTTTGTAAATGGCTGACAAATCAAATAAATAAGTAGGCAAAATAAATCTCTTCTGATTTCTGGCCCTCTGTCCTCCTTTAGGAATCTAATTCTAAAGAGTAAGGCAAGTTTTAAAGAGTAAGGCAAGAATAAGTACAGCTTGACATTTACTTTGCTATATATGATGGATATTTGAAAATGAGTATCTGTCAGTTCTGTAGTATCAAAATTAAATTCCCTTCCTCATTAACGATGCAAATAGCATAGCCTAGTAATCTCCCCAGTATCTATTGGTACTCTGAGACAACCCCTGAGCATTAAAGAATTGCTACTTATCAGTATACTTACTAATTATCATAATGCAAAGGACAGCTAAAAAAAGAGAGGATGTTAAAGGTTCTGATTATATTAATTTGCCTTCTTTCTCTAGTGAATTTCGATTCATCTAGGAACATCAGTTCATAACAGTGAAGAATGGCATTTTCTCTATATAAGCTCTAGGTGGCTAAACCATGCTGTGTCTCTATTTTTAAATAAGACAGAGCCATATTTACACTAACTGTGTTACATTTACAACACTCCAAGATCAGTTTAGTATTCAGATAGGAGATTGTTGTTTTACACATTTTCCGTGTTATATAAATCTGAATGAATAAACATCATTTCTGGAAAAATAGCTCTCATCGTGGAAGCAATAAAGAACATTCTTATTTGCTTTATTTCTCTGTTGCATTTCCATGCATTCATGTTTTTGAAAATCTTTCATCATAGACTAAAGTGCACATTGTGGCATTCATTACAATCAATCAGATTAAAGCAAGGAGGGCAGGGGTGGGTTCCTGCCAGTTCTAACCTCTTCTATAGAAGAGGTTCCACAAATCTACCGTGCCATTTAGAACTGGTTCCAGCTCTCTCCCCCTGCCCGTCTGCACCACACTTGCCTCGCCCACCGCTAATTGATTGGCTGGCTCACCAATCGCCCCGCCTGCCTCTAAGAATCCTATCTAAACTTTAAAGTCTTAAAGCTGTCAGGTTTGAACATTCCTGGTTTTTTTTCTAAAGGATTAGGAGTGCAAGGGTCTTGTAATTTGACAGCTTTAAAACTTGCACACTTCAATGCCAGAGTTCTGGAGCCAACATGACTGGGGGAGGAATTCTGGGAGTTGAAATCTCAAAACTGTCAAGTTTGAACACCCCTGGTTTTTTCTCTCTCTAAAGGATTAGGGGTGCAAGATCTTGTAACTTGACAGCTTTAAGACTTGCGTACTTCAAATGTTTCAAGAGTTTCTGAGCCAATATTTTGGTTGCTAAGCAAGAGCGTTGTTAAGTGAGTTTCACCACATTTTACAAGTTGGCCACACCCACCCAGTCACATGACTGCCAAGCCACTCCCACCAGGTCACATGGTTGGCAAGCCACTCCCACCTGGTCACATGGCTGGCAAGCCACTCCCACAAAGCAGACCACACCTACAGAAGTGGTTCTAAATTTTTTTGAAACCCACCACTGGAGGAGGGGCACATAGACCATGTGTCCCATTACTCATAGTGACCAAAAAGTGTATATCACACAAACAAACATACACAAACACTTACACACACACACAAATGTATATGTACGCGTATAGGTAAAGGTTCCCCTCTCATATATGTACTAGTCATTCCTGACTCTAGGGGGGCATGTTCATCTCCGTTTCAAAGCCAAAGAGTCAGTGCTGTCCTAAGACATCTCCGTGGCCATGTGGCCAGCATAACTAAACGCCAAAGGTGCACAGAACGCTGTTACCTTCCCACCAAATGTGGTCCTTATTTTTCTACTTGCATTTGTACATGCTTTCAAACTGCTAGGTTGGCAGAAGGTGGGACAAGTAATGGGAGCTCACTGCGTTACACGGCACTGCGGATTTGAACCGCCGAACTGCCAACCTTTCTGATCGACAAGCTCAACATCTTAATCACTGAGCCACCACATCCCTGTAATGTATATGTATATGTATATGTATATGTATATGTATATGTATATGTATATGTATATGTATATGTATATGTATATGTATATGTATATGTATATGTATATGTATATGTATATGTATATGTATATGTATATGTATATGTATATGTATATGTATATGTATATGTATATGTATATGTATATGTATATGTATATGTATATGTATATGTATATGTATATGTATATGTATATGTATATGTATATGTATATGTGTGTATAGTTACATAAACAGATTGTCTTCCTGCAGCACGTCTACATTATCAACAAATGTATGTAAAGCAATGTCACTCCTTTAGATTTCTTGCTTAGTTTTAAATATTTCACAGCTTGGATGTAAAGCACCATTCAAAACACTTGCAGCTCTATTGCAATGAAAGATACATATTGGTCCATGCACATTGATCCACTATGGTGGCTCATGGGTTTAGGACACTGGGCTGATAATTGGCAGGCTTGTGTTCGAGACTGGTTGCTGCTGCAAGACGGGGTGAGCTCCTGACAACCCAGCAGTTTGAAAGTGGGGGACCATGAGTAGATAAAAGGGGACCACTTTGGTGGGTACCACTTAATGAGGACATGAAAGAAGCCCCCAACTGGGCATCCCCTAGACAACAGTGATGTTACCATTCAGTCCTTTCAACAGAAGCACTTCAATGCTCTTGACAATACTATACTAGTAGTAATTGGTCCATAAGCATAACTTGTTGATTGAGGTATGGAGGGTGGGAGGATTTGTCTGTGAACTCATCCATTCCTATTGGGATCTAAAATCACTTTCCCAATCAATTGAAGCCTCATGGTATGTGTAGTTAATCATCCTTTTCAATTTCTAGAATTAAGACAATCCCCTTTTCCATTTTTTTCATTTCCTAGCATTTTCCCCACAAATGCAGGGGTCACTTTCTAAAATCAACTGAGCATTGACCTATTGGTTGCAACAGGAATTGACTGACATTGCGAGCTAAGAGATAGTGACTGGCCCTCAGTCACCCAGCCAGCTTCCTTGCCTAAGGCAGGACTAGAACCCAGAGTCTCATGGTTTCTAGCTTTATCCCTTAACCCCTAGACTAAATTGGATGTCCAATATTCTCTGCCATCTGTTAGTTTCTAAATCTGATCCAAAATCAGATTTTAAAGATATAGATAATTGCATCCATGTAATTGTTTTAATCTCAGCAAGTGGCTGACCTTGTTTGGGCTCACAAGTTAATGAGGGAGAGACCTCATTTGTACCAGAATGTGAAATCATCTGCAACCCCAGGGCTAGATTGATTTAAAAAAAAAAAAACACCAAAGGGCAATGACAACTCACTGTGATACTTTTGCTAGGATAACAAAATGAAATGTTTGAGTTGTCCATTATATCACCAGGAACAGAACTTAGTTCAAAGGAGAATTTATTTTTTAAATTATTTCAGATGAGTGCCTCTAAAATGGTACATGGCTAGCTATAATTTATAGATATAAAAGCCAAATACTAGTCACTCATCATGAAATCTCCAGAACAGTAAAGACTACAAACTTGAAATTTGGCACTTATGTTCCTCTTGGCTTTTACGTGCTCGCTAAGAAAGGATTTTTCAAAATTATCATCAGATCATTAGTCTTTCTTATACAGTAATTAACATGCTCTGATGCTAAGAAGTTCTACTCCCCCTCCTCACTTGAAAAGAACTATGTTCCAACTGCCAGTAGCCTTATATTAACATGCTTTGATGCTAAGAAGTTGTACTCCCCCTCCCCACCTGAAAAGAACTCTGTTCCAACTGCCAATTGACTCACATTCCATTACCTCTGTTCAAACTGGCAGACATTCCACTCCTTCACTCAGGACCAATCTGGGGCTCCTTACAGTACTAAACATCGGTACTGCACCAACATGCCTATGCCTTCCACCTATGCAACTGATTCCAAATTCTAGGCAGCAGGAATGATATTCCCTTTATGTTGTTCAACCACCAACCACCACAATGGGTTGAACTGGAGTGAACCAGATTTCTCCTGCATTGCCCGATCACATATTTTCACTGGGAAGCATGGGTATCTAGCTTAGTGGTGTGTGTAATATAACCAATCTGCTTTTTTGCTGGGTGGCCAGATCTAAAATTATCACCCAAATTTCTTTTCTTTTTCTCCCATCTTATCTGTTCAGATTTTAAGGAGTTTGGCAAATGAATGTTGGAACAGTAATGCCAGATTTGCATCATACCAAATTTCCAAGTTAAGACTATTTTTCTTCTTCTTCTCATTATAAGTATCCCTTAGCAACCAGAAGAGAGAATGTATTTATTTCATGTATGCTTTCTTAAGTAATTAGGGTAACTAATTTCTCCTGTTTCGAAATGGCTCTATTCGTTACATGTGTTTCCCCCCCCCTTTTTTTAAACTAAATTAAGATCTCTTTCTCTAAGAGTGTTATTTCAGTAAAGATCTGTAGGCTTGGAATATCAGATTGTGAAGCTATTTTTCTGCTAACAAGAAATACATGCTGCCTCCGAAAGGCAAGTTGGATACAGCACTTTTAACCTTTATATTTATGTGAACTCTGGGTCAAAAAATCCACTCCTTGGTTGACTAACTTTGATGATATTTTTTCAGGATTAGGCTTTTTGCAACAATAAAAAAGGTGCCACATTACTTGTGCTTTGTGAGAAGATAAGATGTAGCATCTTCAAGCAAAGATGTTGCTGGTTCTGTATAATGGTCAGAGTGGGGTACTTAAAGCAGGATTGTTAGCCATTCGGATACAGATTAACAGAGTTGGAAGGTACCTTATAGGTCATCATCTAGTCCAACCCCCTTCTCAAGCAGGAGAGCCTGCACCATTTCTGACAAATGGCAGTCCAATCTCTTCTTGAAAGTCTCAGGTAATGAAGCTTCCACATCTTCCGAGGGAAAGCTGTTCCATTGGTTGATTATTCTTACTGTCAGAAAGTTCCTTCTTATTGCTAGGTTGAATCTTTTCTTGGTCAGTTTCCATCCATTATTCCTTGTCTGGCCTTCAGGTGCTTTGGAAAATAGCTTGACTCCCTCTTCTCTGTGGCCTCAAATATTGGAAGATTGCAATCATGTCTTCCCTGGTCCTTCTCTTCACTAGACTAGCCATGTCTAGTTCCTGTAACTATACAGATTAACAGAGTTGGAAGGTACCTTATAGGTCATCATCTAGTCCAACCCCCTTCTCAAGCAGGAGAGCCTGCACCATTTCTGACAAATGGCAGTCCAATCTCTTCTTGAAAGTCTCAGGTAATGAAGCTTCCACATCTTCCGACGGAAAGCTGTTCCATTGGTTGATTATTCTTACTGTCAGAAAGTTCCTTCTTATTGCTAGGTTGAATCTTTTCTTGGTCAGTTTCCATCCATTATTCCAGTCCTCTAATCATCCTGGTTGCTCTCCTCTGCACTTTCCAGTCCTCTAATCATCCTGGTTGCTCTCCTCTGCACTTTTTCTAGAGTCTCAACATCTTTTTTTATAATGTGGTGACCGAAACTGGATGCACTACTATAGTTGTGGTCTTACTAAGGCTTTATAGAGTGGTATTGGTACCTTACTTGATCTTGATTGTATCCCTCTGTTAATGCAACCTAATTTCAACTCCCTCTATCCCTATCCCCTATGAAGCAAATCTTTATGGAGTTTCAGCCTATCATTCCAATTCTAATTTCGTCATAAGCAAAAAAAATGTATTAAAAAAATCCCATGTGCTCTGTATGGAGCTTTAAAATATGAGCATCAAGGTATAGATTTTATGAACACATTTATAAATGGAGTCCAGGTAATGGTTTTATGTAAATAAGAGCAAATGTTCATTCATAGACCTTTAAAAATTCTCAAGCTTTTCTCCTTCCTTGATATCTACATTTATATGTTTGGATTTATATATTTAAAAACCCTATAAAACTATCTTTGATGGTAAGCCCATAACACAACACCTATTTAATTTGTTCATAGGCCTATAGACAGGGGGAAATGATCTGACAAAATCATAATCCTGAGCATTATTAGGGCTCTAATGACATTTTTGTCAGCTCTGAAAACCTTCAGTTTGGAGGAGAGATATTAAATCAAAGTGATTATATTTGTATTTGATCTGAAATTCCAATGCACTTGGTGAAATGTTCAACACTTTACCATGTGCAATAAAACAGGACTGATTCATTACTGATTACTTTCCGGCGTTTATGCACGCTCGACCACTTGAAACTCCTAAAGCTCTGCTTCATCATGTTGAACTTAATGACCATGGATTCTGGCATAAAAAACATCACACAAGTACACACAGAGGGCTCTTGTACAACATGAAATTAGAGCTTACCAAAGTAGCCCTCTAAATAGTGAGTGTGTGTTATTTGATTGACAACACATACAAAATTGATAAATACAAAACAAAAAAAGAAGTTTTAAACTACACATATAAACAGAAGAGTTTTTAAATACCAGCTAAACATTGTGACTGTTGCTTCTGTTTCTATGTGTGGAAATTCTTTCAGTCTCAGATGTTGTTTCAATTAATGTTTTCCACTTCTCCTGATTCTTTTTTTTTTTTTTAAAAAAAATTCTGTTCAAGATTTTGATAGTTTGATTCTGAGACTTACGCATCTGCACAGCTGTAGAATACATCAGCTTTACCAGATACCTTTCAGGTATTTTTCAATCTTCTTTCATCCACTGCAACTCACTGGGTGACTTTGGAAGGGTGTGTCAGGGTTCCAACCAATGCCCCAATTAAATCATGAGCCTCAAGCCAAACTTCAAAAGAAATCCAGTTATTTATTAAGAGCTTCATGTCAGCAGGAACCAAGTGAAGCCAACTCTGACCTCACTTAATCCGCAGCCCGGCTCTGACCCTGTTTTCCCCTCCCTCCAAGGTGTGTCATCAGTCACATTCTCCAACGAAACAATTTCATGGGTTGTAGAGGTCCCTCCCTCTGGCCAATGTGGGTCTGCATGGATATGACCTTGACGTGGCCGGCTGGATTGTGCTTTGTTTTGACTGAAGTGCAAGTTCCTCAATGCAGCTATGACACTCGATTCACCATACCCCTGTCTATGGCAACTCTAGAGCAGGTCAGGAATGCTTCATGAGTTGACATAGTGCCTGTCCCACAGTCCAATCTAATTCACAAGGAAGTTGTCAGGAAAAAAATAAAATAACATGATCGTGGTGGTGGTGAAGCAGGATGCATAGAGGAAAGGTGGATATAATTAATCTTGATTCATTAAATTAATGTAATTATAGCCAACTCTTCAACACAAAATTTGTGAAACAACACAAAGTGTCAGTGTCAGGATTCCAAGTAATATATCCACCAGAAGCAAAAACTCAAAGGCAGGGGACTCCCTCAGAGAATAACTTTATTGGAAATATCATATTGGCACATATCTGGTGAAATAGCAATAGCAGTTAGACTTATATACCGCTTCATAAGGCTTTCAGCCCTCTCTAAGCAGTTTACAGAGTCAGCATATCGCCCTCACAGTCTGGGTCCTCATTTCACCCACCTCGGAAGGATGGAAGGCTGAGTCAACCTTGAGCTGGTGAGATTAGAACCGCTGAACTGCAGATAACAGTCAGCTGAAGTGGCCTGCAGTACTGCACCCTAACCACTGCGCCACCTCGGCTCTTCAGAGTTGAAAACCAACTCTGAAAGGTCCCTCGATTTTCACCTAATTAAAAGTAAATGTTTTCCCCTCAATTTCAAACAGTCACATGGCCCAATCAAGGCCATGTCAGCAGGTCTGGTGATATCACTCATCCTTCCTCTGTCCAGGTGTGACAACATCCTTGGTTCCCAGGGGAAAGTATTTTGTTTTCACTACACAAACCCAGCTATCTCTAATCCCCCTCCCTATCCCTCAGCTCCATTGTGGTAGCATTGAGGCTTCGGCTAGGTCAGCTTCAGGATTGACAGATTGGGAAAGGCTAAGATATAGACATGTGTATCTCCTATATTGGGAAACTTATTTTTTTTTCTATGCAATGGTTCAAAAAATATCCTAAAGCAAATCTATATGATGTTTTTAGAATGTCCAACTAAGTACTGCTATGCAAAATGTTAGGAAATATTATTTTTATTTTGTTTTATAGCCTACACATAAAAAAGAAATGTGCCCTTGCTAGCCATTCAAGAAGTATTTACCTTTCTATACTTCCTTTCAATCTGAAGGGGGAAAAAAGTCTCCCAATTTTCACTGCAAGGATGGAAACATACATTTGTCAAAAACTAAGAGTTATCGTCTGTTTCCCAGTATGGAGACTCTAACCCTGCTGCTCGCTATTTGTCATGAAGAAAACAATGCCCCAAATGAACACAACATGTAGCAATGAATTTATCTATATACTGTAAATTAACATAGACTTACAAAAAAAAATAAAAAATAACCAGCATGAAAATAAATCTAGTGCTTGCAGGAGTTAGGAACAGAAGAAGTATAATGTAGTCAGGGTCACTTATCTTGAACAAGATGCTGTTAGCCTTTAAAGTCCATTTTAACTGTTTGTTTGTTTGTTTGTTTTATTGATCTTGTATGCCGCCCACTCCCGAAGGACTCTGGGTGGCTTACAATAAAACAAGGGAGGGGGGTAATACACAAAACAACATATTAAAATATACAACAGTCACAATTTCCGAGGGGCTGGATATTTCGAAAGCCCCCCGGCCTGCTGGAGCAGCCAGGACTTAACGGCTTTGTGGAAGGCCGGGAGGGTAGTGAGGGTCCGGATCTCCACGGGGAGATCGTTCCAGAGGGCTGGAGCTGCGACAGAGAAGGCTCTCCCCCGGGGAGTCGCCAGCCGACATTGGCTGGCAGATGGAATCCGGAGAAGACCTAACCTGTGTGATCTAATCGGTCTATGGGGGGTAATCGGCAGGAGGTGGTCTCTCAGGTAAACTGTAGATGAAAGAGCATTTTTCAGTAGTCAAAACTGGAAATTACGAATTCATCAAGATATAACTATGATTTCTTGAGGCTGTTATGCTTGCTACTCAAGCAGTATCTGTGTTGAAGTCAAAAGAGTGGGGTCATGCATTACCACCCAACTCCTGCCCTTTTTCCACATGTGTTGTGATGCCACTTGTTGAAACAAAAAGGTTGAACACTGTAACACTACTTTCATCCTTCAGACAAGGTCCTGCAGATAATGTTTTTAGGACCTTCAGATTTGGAAAGTCTACTTTGGAGAGGACAAACCTCAAGCCTGGATTCAGATAAGCTACTTCTTGGCCGTGACAACATAATTGTCAACAGTTGAAAGGAACTTTGTGGATAACATCTCAAGGGGCAAATTTCCTTCATTTTTATCCTCTGAGGCAAGAGAATAATACATTTTCGAAAGAGGACTTTTGGAAGAAGAAGAAAAAATGTAGTAAATAATTAAATAGTGAAGTAGAATCAGGCCTGATTAGTCATGGGAGAGACTGTGAAGACTATGAATAAATCTCAAGACTAGACTTTAAGTTAAAAAAGAAAACTGGAATTAGAAATAATTATAACAAAGAAAACATGGATGTATCCACATAGTCCATCCACCAGGAAATGTAGAAACATACAATAACAGAGTTGAAAGGGAGGTCATCTAGTCCAACTCCCTGCTCGAGTAGGAGAGTCTATACCAGTAATGGCGAAACCTTTTTGCCTCACATGCCAAATGCAAAGGGAGTGCAGAGGGGTCATGCGCGGGCATGCCACACCCATAATGCTATGCACATAACCACAGTGCACATGCACACATGACCATTGCTCCCCCACATTTTTTGCATGCTTTTTTCGCCCTTCCCAGGCTCCAGAGGCTTTATAAGAGCCTGGGGAGGGTGAAAACAGCCTCCCACCCCCAGGAGCTTCCCTGAAGCCTCCGGAGAGCAAAAAACTGGTCCTATGGGCAAATTGGGAGTTCAGGAATAGACTTCTGATTTGCTCATAGGGCCAGTTTTAGCCCTCCGGAGCCTTCAGGGCCCTCCAGGAGGCTTCTGTGAAGGCTGAAGTGACTTCTGGTTTGCTCATAGGGTCATTTTTTTGCCCTCCGGAGCCTTCAGGGAAGCTTTCTGGAGGCCCCTGAAGGCTCTGGAGGGCTAAAACTGGCCCTATGAGCAAACCGAATTTCGGGTTTGCCCATAGAGCTGGTTTTTCAGTTTTTGCATGTGCACTGACCAACTGACAGGGCAAGCCTTGCGTGCCCTGACAAATAGGAAATCAGCTTTACCTTTGTGAAAACCAGTGAGAGGGGTCAGGTCTCAGAGGCTTTCTCAAATTACATTTCTATCTCAAGCACAAATTTCTTTGATCTTACTGTTGTCCTGGTTGCAACTCTTCTGTTCTGTTCTGTTCTGTTCTTCGAGATTATTTATTCCTACTGCCCACTACATAAATCATGTTCCATTTGACTCCAGTTCACATGAGGTGGCTGGATGGACTCACTGAAGCAGTCTGGGGCATGGTGGAGGACAGGAAGACTTGGAGGAACGCTGTCTATGGGGTCATGATGGGTGCCGCTGCCATCTTGTTTTTTGAGTTCTGCGCATGCGCAGAATAATATCTATTGAAGTGTGCATGTGCATGCAGCACATATCCACACTTCAATAGAAATTGTTCTGCGCATGTGCATCCAGCACACACATGAGAGAACCGGCAGTAATGCCAGTTAGAACCCACCCCTGGTATGTCTGTATGTCTGTATATATCCTTTCAGTTAGGACAATTCTTTCACCTTTCCAATAATAACAGTTATTTTATTCAACCCAACAAATGTTATTTGAATTCAGCCTTAAAGAGGCATACTTTTTTAAAAATCTGGCATCAGGCACCAAATACATTTCTGTCAAATAGCTGGCAGTAGATTAACTCTGACAACTAATGACATGCCAAAGTCTGACAGAATAAAAACTTACTATATAACCAATGTCAGTCATTCAGCAAGTGCCACTTCAAATGTTTATCCTGTTAGTGGAGACATCCATCTGTGCCAGAATTCAAAACACGGCTGTGTGTCACTGAGTATAAAAAGCTCACTGAATATGAAAACTCAGAGAATATGAAAATGAAACTATCTCAAAATATGTAGAATTGAATGTGTAGGTTTAAAGCAAAGAACAATGAGGAAAAGATGGAAAGAAAAAGATCTTTCTTTGAATCAAACAGTCTTTGATATTATGTCAAGTCCCATTGTGTGGTTCAGTTGAAATTCAATTGACATCAATGCATCATTCATTCAAATTATTTTGCTGGATTTTTTTTTTATAAAATGCAAAAAAAATAATTATGCAATTGTTATATAAAACTCTCTTTAACGTATGGGGACATATTCTTCATTCTGCAATATATGTTGTTTATGGAATTATGCTTCAGAGGCAGGTTCTGTGTGTACAACTTCTCAAAATATTTTTTATTTTATTTTGCATGCTGCGCAATTCAGCAAAGTGACTCTGGTGACTAACTATCTTAAAAGATTTTTTTTAAAAAATATCATCATAAACATACAAATTAAAATATATAGCAGCCAAGGAAGTTGTCACAATGGATAGTTGTTAACACAATCAGAATACGGAACCACAATTGGGATCCCAGGCCCAGACACAGGACTAAGTGTTGAAAGGCCCTAAAGAGTTGAGATACCTGGAGGAAGAAATTTCCATAAGGCAGGTGCTACAGCAGAAAAGGTATGATTCTGGACTCCATCAACTGGTATTCCCTGACTGGTGGGACTGGAAGAATTCCCAATCTGCTGGATCAGATCATTAGAAACAAAAATGGGAATAGATGGTCCATGAGGTAATATAGTGCCACATATTTCTTTCTGAAAAGATATGCCATTTTATATGTAACTAGTTGATAACCCGGCATTGCCCGGATATTTTTTTATAGGGGGAAAATGTCTGCACCAAACATAATTTCTAATGTTGGATTTTCCTCCCTACTAGAGGAAGCCCACTTGTGGAATTCTGTGAAGCCATTACCATGGCAACTCCACTGCACTGTATAGTAGAAACCATTTTATGGCAGTACAGTAGAAGCCATTTTAAGGCACAATAGGCTAGATCTTAACAGAACACCCCCCCCCCCGGAAGGGTGTTAGGGATGTTTTATCCCCACAATATTAGTTTCCAGAGAGTAAGTCATCTACACAACAGGTTTGGTTGAAATTGCTCAAGGTGTTCCAGAGTTATACTGGAACACACATACACACACACATACACACACACACACACACACACACATTTTTATATACAGAGATTTTGGAGGCAAGAAACCTTTTGTGATAGATATTAAGAACTTATGGATGTATCCATCCCTGCCATAAAGTTGTTTCATTATAGTTTGTATGCTGTTTAATAACTTGGTTGCACTTTCTTTTTTCATCAAACAAATTGAATCTCTGTTTGTATGCAACGTGAATGCTGGAACGTGAAAAGTCACTTCTAACCAAGTTAACACCAGCACACACACACACACACACACACACACACACACACACACACACGTGTGTGTGTGTGTGTTGTACATACACACCATTACCCCACCCAGCTCACCCACAACTCCACCCAGATGACACCCACCCCCCATCACCAATCACCATGACCCACTGTCAGCCTCTGCTTTGCTGCTGCTTCGGCTGCCATTGAAACGGGGATTTCCAAGTTAGCGGGGCATTTTGGATTTGTGAAGACGTTGCATTTGGTTAAACGGCACTTTTGGTGGCCCTCTTTGAAGAAGGACATTGAACTTTATGTTGCCAGCTGTCCGGTCTGTGCAGCCACTAAACGCCCGCCGGGGAAACCGCAGGGTTTACTCCAGACTGTAGCCCGCCCTGTCGCCCCCTGGAAGGAAATTTCTATGGACTTTATTGTTGAACTTCCCGAGAGCCAGGGGCACACTGTCATATGGGTGGTTACTGACTTATTTTCCAAGCAAGTTCATTTTATTCTGTGCCATAAGATTCATTCTGCAAAGACACTTGCTAAACTCTTCATTTCTCACATTTACCATTTGCATGGTGTGCCTGATCGCATCATTTCTGATAGAGGTGTGCAATTCACTTCTGTTTTTTGGAAGGAATTTCTTAAGCTCATTGGCTCCGCCCAGGGTCTAAGCTCCGCCCATCACCCTCAGACTAATGGGGCTTGCGAGAGGACTAATTCTGTTCTGGAACAATATTTACGTTGTTTCATCAATTACCAGCAGGATGATTGGGTGGACTTGTTGCCGCACGCGGAAGTGGCTTATAATAACTCTGTACATAGCAGCACTGGATTCACTCCTTTTCGAGTTGTATCTGGCCAGGACTTTGTTCCTATTCCTGAGGTTCCTCTTGAGCAGCCACAGATTTTGTCCATCTCCAAATGGAGTGAGCTGTTGAAGCATATTTGGCCTTTGGCACTTAGTACTTTGGATGCTGCGCATCGCGCGCATAAGAAACAGGCTGATAAGAAGTGTGCACAACCTTATCAGTACAAGGTGGGTGACCAAGTTTATTTATCCACGAAGTTCCTTCAAACTACGCAAAAGTCTAAGAAGTTGGGGCCTAAGTACGTGGGCCCGTTTCCCATAATCAAGGTCATCAATCCTGTTTCAGTTCGTTTGCAGCTATCCAAGCACCTCAGCCGTGTTTATCCGGTTTTCCACGTTAATCTCATTAAACCTGTTCACTTCTCATCTTTACATCCACCTGTGGACCCACCGTCTGCCCCCCTGTTGATTGATGGTGAACAGCATTTTGAGGTCCGGGAAATATTGGACTCTCGGCGGCGGCGGAATTGGATTCAGTACTTAGTGGCTTGGAAGCATTTTCCTCCATCTCATGCCGAGTGGGTGGACAAGTCCCATCTCCGTGCTCCCCAGCTGCTCCGCCAGTTTTATTCTACTTATCCTGACAAACCCCGATTGACTCTCCTTCCTGACTTTCTCTTCCCCCCCCCCTTTTTTTCTGTTTTTTGTTGTTCGTCTGTTTGTTTGTGTTTTGTCGTTTTCCAGGCCTGACTGCCTTTTTCCGGAGGACAGCCGGATGTCAGCCTCTGCTTTGCTGCTGCTTTGGCTGCCATTGAAACGGGGAGGGAGGGCATGGTATTTGGGAGGGGTTTACTAATTGTGCTGGAGGAAGATTCTGGAGTTCTGCTGCCTGTCGGACTGCGCATGCGGAGGAGGTTCCCACCAAGGCCAACGGCACCGACATTCCATCTTGGTGATGCCTTTCGAAGTTATCTCACACCTAACACTTGGGAGAATTATGATTGGACTGCAACTGGGATGCCAAGGGGTGGGGAATGGGTTATTTTATATATCACTCGCTTTCGTGCCTAAATAATCAGTCTTCGCTTTGCTACACTTCTAATCATTTATAATTAGTAAAAGTACCCTTGATTTCTATCAATGGACTCTCGTGGTTTTCTTTCCTAATTATTCAATGAAGAGGTGCTGACACCCACACCCTCAGCCACACCCCCACTGTGTCATCATAGCCTCTTTCCTGGTTAGCCAAGAGTTACATCAGAGTAGGCAGTTGCACCCGAGTAGACAAATTGCATCACAGTAGGCAGTTGCACCCAAGTAGAAAAGCCACATGCAGCTACAGGCTCAATCATCATCAGAGAGGCAACATCAACGTGGCAGTGTTAGTGGCGTGTAAGCATGGCCGAGCGGGCCTGGTGATGGACAGGTTCCTCTGGATGGCAGCCTGAGGGCTGACATGGTTATTGTTTTTAATTGTTGTGACTCACTCAGAGATATTGAAATGTATAAAAAATAACAATTCTATTTTGGTAGATAACATCTTTATTAGCAGTGACAGAGGTCTACTTCCAAAGTTTCTCACTTTACCATCCAAAAGCCAAGCATAAAATATGGAAGGGAAAATTTTAAGATTACCCTCTAACTGGCTCTAATGATTTCCTGTGGACTATTAATTACTAATGTACTCTTTTAATAAGTATTAAAGCAATATTTAATTAAAATAATGCATCAAGAAATACTATGCCTTGCAATTATCGGCCATCAAAAAGCAAAACAAAAATTATATTTATTAAGTAATTTAAGGCCATCAAAGAAAGGACCTTTTCAGAATTTGTAGCGCAATATAAATTATGTGTTACAGGCACAAGCATTAAAGGAACATGTCATTCTTTGCAACTAATTATGGTTTAGCCTTTGACTTGACCTCTTAAAACAAAAACAAAAAAAGAAACAAACATAGAAAAATATTTCCTAGTTGTAGAGAATAAACAGGAAAATCATGAATCCAGACACAGGACAAGGTATTTTATTTCTATACACAACAGGGGTAGAGATTCATTATGAATGAACTACTGTATCTAAAGATCTTCAGCTATATCCCATTCAGAACACATTGAAGTCATTCAATTTCAATGTCACCATAGTCACAATTAACTGTACTTTTGGTACATCAGCTTTAATTGGATGAAGGTGCTCTTGGCTATTACTTGATCAAAGCTGGACCTGTGAGCACTCCCAAATGATGAACATGCTTTGTCAAGGGGAATATTATGAAATTTAAAAGGAGGCTTTGTTCAGAGGCTGTCTCATTGGAAGCACATCTTTATAACTGAATTTTCAATTACCAAGCTCTCATCTAGCAACTTTAATGTAACCAGAATGACATTTTCTTAGCATTAGAGGAAAAGTTATGTGTCATCAGCAATAGATTCCTTTTCACCTTGAAAATCTCCCTCAATACTTGGGTGTCTTCTGTAACATGGCAACAAAATTAACCCAATGAGACAATAGACATAAAGAATGCATAAGTATTAATCTGCATCCACGGTGGCACAGTGGTTTGAGTGCAGTACTGCAGGCTACTTCTGCTGACTGCCAGCTGACTGCAATTTGGCAGTTTGAATCTCAACGGGTTCAAGGTTGACTCAGCTTTCCATCCTTCTGAGGTGGGTAAAATAAGGACTAAGATTGTTAAGGGCTGACTCTGTAAAACTGCTTAGAGAGGACTGTAAAGCAGTATATAAGTCTAAATCAGGGGTGGGTTCCTGCCAGTTCTAACCTCCAATAACTATTTGGGATAACTATAACTCTTCATCCTTTTTCTCTGAAACATAATATCCAGATGGTATTGCCTCTTTTTGTTATTCACTTTCTGAACTAAAATTGTCACTAATTCAAACACCATAAACATACATATGCACATGAAATAAGCTGGGATATTTCCCACATATGGATCTCGTTTATATGATAACTCTGAAGTTTGCAACCACTTCACCAACAAGCTAGTCTCAGATTGCTACTCTTATGCTGCCTCTTGGCATATTTCTGTTTGAGAGCTAACACCAACAATTGCTTCTTTTAAAAACCCTGTTTTGAGAAGCAACTTTGAATGTGTCTCTTAAGAAACCTTCACTCAGATACATTTCTATAGCCACTTAAATGGACATTTTCAAGAATCTGCTGTTTTTAACATCTGCTTTGAGTGGGTCTTGTGTATTCCATTTTTAAAATATTGCAATCAAAACAAAATGTAAACTTAAGCTCTTTTGTTGGCATCATACCCATTGGTCTTTTGTCAAACGGCTTATATCAGGAGTGTCAAACTCAAGGACTTTCTCTGACCCACAATGTGATTGGATCCAGCCCACGGGTCAGTCCTGGGAATGTAAGGGGCCAGCCCGCATCACTTCAGCCTGGTCTACCCAATGGGGCTTTGGCCCGATCTACCCAGTGCAAAGAGGAAACATGCCAGCAGTTTGAGGAAGTAGTGTCAAGCTGGCTGTGCCCACCCAAGTTGACCACACCTACCAAGTCAGCCACACCTGCCCGGCACCCCGAGGTCAGCCACAGAAGTCCTCAATGAAATTGAGTTTGACATCCCTGTCTTACATGAACATACTTTCAAATATAAGAGCCATAGCTAAATATCTAATGTTCAACCTAAATCTAATACTGTAATAGTGGAAAAATGGGACAAAATCAGCAAAATAAAAAAATCATGAATGAGAAATGCAGAGTTGCTAAAATTTGTGCACATGCATGTATGCACACACATGTGCACACCAGAGGTGGTATGCTGCCAGTTCATACCAGTTCAGCTAAACCGGTAGTGGTGATGGCATGAGGTTCCACCCACCTACCCTGATGTCATCAAGGGCCTTCTGTGCATGCTGAACCAGTAGTGAAGAAAATAAAATACCATCTCTGATAAACACACATCCAAACACACTGTTCAAGTTTAAGATGAAGCAGTGACATGCAGGTAGGGGAGGCAGGGCCTCACCACTGTCATCATGAAAAAGAAAAACAAATTTAAAAGGAAAAAGGCTGAGGTAGTTGCTGCCAGTGTCACTGTGGATGACTTTCCTTGGTGCTTAACTTCAGGTGGAGGCGAGAGAACCACGTGCCTCCTTTAGTCTATCTTTATGATCACTTGAGCAGAGTTAAGCAAGGGTTAAAAGGTGAAAAATTCCTTATGCAAAGGAGGCACGTGGTTATCTCGCCTCCTCCTGCAGAGGGCACTTTTTTTAGAGGCTTTTTTTAAACAGTTAAGCAGAGTCATCCATTGGGGACTCTGTCAGCAGCTAACCCAGCCTGACCTTGCCTTTTTCTTTTTACATTTTTTTACATTTTCATCATGGCAGATAAGAGGAGAGTTGAAATCCTCTGTGACACAGCTGGAAAAGGTATGTGGGTCCTGGGTCGGAGGGAGGGGGAGGAATTCAAAATTATTGTAATTTGTAAGTAATTGTAATTTGTATTATTATAAGGTGTGTGTGTGTGTGTGTGTGTGTGTGTGTATGTGTGTGTGTGTTTTACCTGCCTCTGCTGGCGTGCGGGCTGGCACTTTATTTTTTATTTTTTAAAGCCATGCTGTATGGTCGGCGCAGCGGTATGCACTTTAAAGTGCCGGCGCACCTTCTGGCCATAAAGTGGGACATGTCCCTTTTTAGGCCAGAAGGCGCGCCGGCACTTTAAAATGCATGCCGCCGCGCCGGCCATACAGCAGGACGTGTCGGGACTTCAGGAGCGGCTGATGCTGGCAGGCATAGGGCGGCTTTTGCCCGCTTGCCTCACCGGCCGTGAACCTCACCACACGTCACTGAGATGAAGAGACCTAACTTAGCAGTGTATGAAAAAGTTGTGGTGCCCTACTTAATCAACAGCTACATACAAATCAGTTGTGCAATGTGGCTGCTGTAATTATCTTCAATATATTACAGAAGCCCACATAAGAGAATACAATTCAGATTACACTCCTTCCTTCATGCCAAATTTGAATACCATGTCTGCTCTCACATGCCATGTTTTAAGACAAACATCATGAAGCATATTGCAAGCAAACTGCTGAAATAGTTTGCAGGGGTTGGGAAATCAAAACCTATAAAGAATGGTTACATCATTTGTATGCAGTTACCTAAGGAATAAAAGATTACGGGAAGATCAGTCCAAAAATAGAGAATGAGTTATTCCTTTTTTGTCTGGAATCTGGAGCAAGATGGAAATGGTAGATTAAACATTAGGCTGGCTCGGATTCTCTTATGAGCTATATAATTCTATTACATAATTAAACGGTTAAAATCCATTAAAATAATGTTATTGTGCTGCATTTGCACTGATATGAACATGGTATTAGACATGCCTAATACCATCAGCTGATAATCCTATAAACCAGAATCATTATAGTTAATGTGCAATATGTTTTTGCTAGTTATCCTATGCATTAGTTGATATAATGTTTGTTGGATCTGAGACCTGATTAAAATAATGAAGATGATAGAAAGGATTATCAAACAAGAGGTTGAAAAATAGGTCATCTGGCTCTAAGATATAAGATGACAGACACTTTTTTTAAAAAAAATAGCCTGCTATATTTTACAATATCCATGTTCAGCTAGTATAGACATTGCTTTCATGTGGCAAAATCATTTATGGCTGTGGTACACAAGTAGTGCCTGACTGAGTGGTAATGTTGTAGGCCTTTGAGTAGTATATTGGCAATGGATTGACAAAGTGGTCAAGAACCAGAACTCCAAGTCCCAAAATAATTTTGATTTGATTACATAGTTCATTCAACATTGAGAAGAGAGTAATGTTAGGATAGCTTCAGAAATTGTTTAATTCCCTCAACACTGTCAAACTATTACTAAGTCTGCACTACTATTAATCTTTCATCATTCCTATCACCCATGTCCTCCCACCTATGACTGTATGATTGTAATTTTGTTGCTTGTATCCTTATGATTTATATTGATTGTTTCCTAATATTATTGGATTGCTTATTTGTACCCTATGACTATCATTAAGTGTGGTGCCTTATGATTCTTGATTAATGTATCTTTTCTTTTATGTAGACTGAGAGCATATGCATCAAGACAAATTCCTTGTGTGTCCAATCACACTTGGCCAATAAAGAATTCTATATGGATAACATGTAAAGAATAGTTGCGATGAAGTTAAGAAAGAAATTGGTCAAAACACAACAAACATGCTTTTGTATGTAGACTGAGAATTGTTGGCTGAGAACTCAAAGGACTTGCAACATATTAGACTATATGATTTGGCAAAGAATGTGAATCTGAACATTAATTCGTCAAACAGTGAATTCTCTATTTAATTCAAACAGCGAAAAACACGGTGGTTGCATTTGGCAGGGAAAATGGAGTGAATGATTGCAAGTTGTTTATTAATGACAATAATGTAAGAAAGAAATATGTATATCAATTTGTTAGATGGAGACTTGGTATATTAGGAGAAACATAAAAGTCAATTGAATACAACAGAATTGGTTCACTTTAAAATTCTGAATAGTAAAACTAGAAGAAATAGGGCCAAGACTCAATGGGGCTAAATTATCAGAATAGAATAGAATAGAATAGAATAGAATAGAATAGAACAGAACAGAACAGAACAGAACAGAACAGAATAGAATAGAATAGAATAGAATAACAAGGTTGGAAGAGACCTTGAGGGTCTTCTAGTCCAACCCCCTGCTTAGACAGGGAACCCTACACCACACCACATCTTCTTAAACACTTCCAGGGTTGGAGCATTCACAACTTCTGAAGGCAAATTGTTTCACTGATCAATTGTTTTAACTGTCAGGCAATGTCTTCTTAGTTCTAGGTTGCTTCTCTCTTTGATTAGTTTCCACCCATTGCTTCTTGTTCTACCCTCAGGTGCTTTTGGAGAATAGTCTGACTCCCTCTTCTTTGTGGCAGTCCCTGAGATACTGGTGTTGGTAGACTGGTAGACATATTCGGTTCCAGCAATCATTCTTTGTATGTTTTATCCTTGAGTCCCCTAATCATCTTTGTTGCTCTTCTCTGCACTCTTTCTAGAGTCTCAACATCTTTTTTACATCATGATGACCAAAATTGGATGCCGTATTCCAAGTGTGGTCTTACCAAGGCATTATAAAGTGGTACTAATACTTCACATGATCTTGGTTCTATCCCTCTGTTGATGCAGCCTAGAACAGGGGTTTCCTTTTTTGGCAGCTGCAGCGCACTGCTGGTTTATATATAAGTTATTGTCCACTAGGACTTTAAAATCCCTCTCACAGTCACCACTATTGAGCAAGATATCACATATACTGTACCTGTGCATTTTGTTTTTCTTGCCTATTTTTCTATTAGAAAAACACATTCTATTTTTTTCCAATAGAATAGAATAGAATGTATGTTAACATTGAGCAGATCTTGCCACATAGAGAATATAAATGCGAACCAACCAGAAGACATGTGTATAAAAGAAGTGCAAATGCTTTGAGAGGAAGACAAAAATTAGAGATTTCTGGTGAAATTGTCTGCAACAAAAGTAAGATTTTTAGAGCAAAAAGCTATATGAGTAGCTATGTATGGATTTTGGAAGCAATGAAGTTTTATGAGCACAGGAAAGTGTGGAGAATATAAGGAATCTGTTAGGCATAAGTGGGATTTAGTAAGATCTCATTTCCTTTTTAGTTATAATCTATATTTAAGCTCTTTTGTCCCCAGCTCCACACCCTTTTACTGCACTTTGCATAAAGTTCTTAACCCCAAAAGAGAATAGGAGAATGGGTATGCACTGTAAGTATGGCTATTACTGATTTTAACAGTTAAGAGAGCACAAAACTCAAGATCTATTGCAAAAGATTCCAATATCAGCTGAGAACCCTTTAAAAGGATTGTCCCCATTATGGATGATAGAATAGAACCTGTGGATTAGAATAGTATCCCATTCTTCCCATAAGTACTTAACTGCTAGAAGGATCTAGGAAGAAATGAGAGATGGGGTAACTTAGCTGCATATTGGAACTATTTACTAAAGGGGAATAAATTGCCATTATGCAAATTAGGAGAACATATCATTATCAGTAGTCACATTACTTTGACTTTTCACAAACATTATGTGCTTATGTACACTTAGAAGGAAGTCTTTTGGGCAATGGACTCATTTTGAGTAAATACTGCTTTGTTTATCATTGCAGATTCTTAACAGTAAAAAAAAAGGGGGGGGTTGTCTTACAAAAAATTGGTATAAACAAGATTGCCCTACCCTTAGAACAGCATAAAGAAAAGACAGTCAATGCATCTTGAGAGGCTGAAGAAATTATTGCTACAGTTTTCCATACACCATTCAAACACCACTTTAATATCACCTATTGTTGTTAAATGTCTGTCAGCTATAACCACTATGATCATTTTATTTAATGAGGAAGGTCAACACAATTTTACTTCTGTAAATAAATAAATCCCATCACATCCCATTTCATTTATGATGATATGAACATCATTATAAAACTTTTGGAGAAACTGTTACTGTCTTCCTTCTGATAGTTGCATATAATCTCCTAAATATATGATTTGGTGCATTGGGGGTTACTTTAAAAAATTGTAGGACCAACTGAGCTCCTCAATTGAAAAATAGAAAAATAGAATTTCCATTCTGGTAATGTTTTGGTATATTACGTTGCAATATAGACTGTGAGTCGTGTGAACAAGGAATAATATGATAGTTATGATGTGGGGTCTTGCCAGTTCTAACCTTTTCTATAGAAGAGGTTGCACAAATCTACAGTGCCATTTAGAACCGGTTCCAACTCCCTCCCCTTGCCCATCCACACATCCTCAAGCTGAGGGGCGTGAGGTGGAATTCTGGGAGTTGAAGTCCACAAGTCTTAAAGCTGTCAAGTTTGAACACCTCAGGGTTTTTTTCTAAAGGGTTAGGGGTTCAAAGGTCTTGTAACTTGATAGCTTTAAGACTTGAGTGCTTCAAATGCCAGAGTTTCTGAGCCAACATTTTGGTTGCTAAGCAAGAGCGTTGTTAAGTAAGTTTCACCACATTTTACAAGTTGGCCATGCTCACCCAGTCACATGGCCAACAAGCCACTCCCACCTGGTCACATGGCTGGCAAGCCACTCCCACAAAGCAGGACACACCTACAGAAGAGGTTCTAAAATGTTTTGAAACCCACCACTGTGTCTAAGGTAAGAAGAGTTGTCAAATTACCATTTTTCAGTTCAGTTAAAATCCTTATAAAGCAAGACTCATGTTTTTTTGGGAAAAGTGTATGTATTTTTATATAAATATGTGTAGAACGTCCTTTCAAAATAAGCATCTGGACAGAGAAGAGGTAACAATCTAAAAGGGTGGACTCAGCATATCATCAGCTTCAAGCTACACTTTCAAAAATTCAGATGAACATATCTTCGAACTTCTCTGATGCAAGAGAAAACGAGGGAGCATCTCACCATTGTTCTAATCCAGCTTTCTTTTCTGGATTCTTGATATGCCTTATAATAGATTAAACAATAAGACATGTGGAAGGAATGGGTTGAAGAAGGCATAAGGAGGCTTATTCCTATAAAAAAAAATATTTTCTATTATTGGTTCAGATAGTCACTGACATTATCAAGGGAAATCCTGCTATGCATACCATGAGCTTTGCTAAAAGCCAGCTTATGAGTGGCAGTGACACAGTGGTTAGAGTGCAGTACTGTATTCTATTTTTGCTGACTGCTGGATATCAGCAATTTGGCAGATTGAATCTCAAGGTTGACTCAGCCTTCCATTCTTTCGAGGTGGGTAAAATGAGGACCTAGATTGTTGGGGGCAAGATGCTGACTCTGTAAACCACTTAGAGAAACCTGTAAAGCACTGTGAAGTGGTATATAAATCTAAGTACTATTTTCAGACCTGGAAGCCATCTTTAACATTGAGCCTTCAGGCCAGAAGTGGTATTCAGCAGGTTCTGACCAGTTTTGGAGAGCCGGTAGCAGAAATTTTGAGTCGTTTGTAGAACCAGTAAATACCACCTCTGACTGACCCAACCGCCATCTATTTTCTATCTCCCAAGTCCCAGCTGATCAGGACAGAATGGAGATTTTACAGAATCCTTCCCTTGCCATGCCCACCAAGCTACGCCCACCAAGCCATGTCACACCCACCAAGCCACACCCATAGAAGCAGTAGTAAAAAAAAATTGAATGCCACCACTGCTTCAGGTCTGCCACATTTTCTGCTTTGAGAAAATGGGAGGGGGATTATATGGAGTATGGGAGCTATATAGTCAAAATAACATTCATTTCGCAGAGAGTCAAGGACATCTTGCCTGCACCTGGAGTGGCGT
The DNA here is from genome assembly GCF_051295495.1 of Thamnophis sirtalis. Taxonomy (NCBI): domain Eukaryota; kingdom Metazoa; phylum Chordata; class Lepidosauria; order Squamata; family Natricidae; genus Thamnophis; species Thamnophis sirtalis. Next base: position 64,821,346 of record NW_028261389.1, read on the forward strand.
GACTGGGAGGCATCTCCAGTTGGGACGGTGCTTGATAGGACCATGTGATGGACATGTGGGAGCTGGACAGGGACTTGAACTTTCACTTGGGTGGAGAAAACCTGGAAGCTTTCAGATTCGGTTTTTCCCAGATGTGCTAATATGACATTTTTAATAAAATAGAACTTTTAGGAAACATAAGCATCAAAATCTTCTTTCGTTGGGGCTATTACTTGGAACCAGTGGTGGGTTCCGGAACCCGTTCCAACCAATATGGTTGGAACGGGCCCAGCAGCGTCCACAAGGATGTGTGCCGCATGCGCATACATCTTAGCACCTCTGTGAGCCTCCACAACACTCCAGCTGTTCAGCGGAGCATTGCGCAGGTGCTGTATGTGCCATGTGCATGCACAGAAGTGCAGAAGACTTAAAAGACCAGTAAGGAGCTCAGACAGGCAGGTTGGCCCTCTGGAGCACTGTACCAGAACGGTATCTGGTGCTCCGGGCAGGCTCCAGTATACCCGTACCGGGGCGTAACTCCTGCAACCCACCAGTGATTGGAACTATTGCTATTGAAGCTCCATATGAACAGCCTTTCTAGTGGCACCTGGTATTCGGGAATTCTTTCCCCTTTGGGATTTGGGACTATATACTATATCTCACTTCTTCAATAATTCTCTCTCACAATGAATATTGGACAAACATTTTTGCTGCACTCGTTCTTTCCCCCATCTCTTATAATAAATTTCTTTTATTAAAGATTGCCTTATCTTGTTTCATGAATATTGTGCCATTTTATGGCTTTTTTTCATCCTAAATTGCTTTAAGAAGGAAGACTATAAATATAGAAAATCAATAAATAAAGACTTTTACAGAGAACACCATGAGTCCACTATTTAGTCTAGAAGACGATATTCCGAATGTTAAAATCTAAACCAAAGGTAGAGGGCAGTGGTGGGATTCAAATAATTTAAAAACTGGTTCCCTGCCCTAATAACCAGCTGGGTAGGAGTGGCTTGGTGGTCATGTGACTGGGTGGTTATGGCCAACTCAACTTCACTTGATGGGCGCTTCGCCTTAGCTGTTACAATGTAATAAGAGTTAACCAGAGAGACAGTTTCTGTAAGCAGGGCAATAAAGATTAGGCTAGAAAGCAGAATGTTTTTTTCCTGCCTTCCTTACAGGATTAGCCCTGTAAAGTGAAAAAAAACACCAAAAAACAAAACAAAATGAGATTTCTTCCAACAACCAGTTCTCCAAACTGCTTAGAAAGTTAGCAACTGGTTCTCCTGAATAGGTATGAATCCCACCACTGGTAGAGGGAGAAAGATGTATGCTTGAAGAATGGTTTCTTCTGATGTAAAGCACAGGCATTAGGTCTCCAAAGAGCCAAGATACTCTAGAATGCCACAAGATAGATGATAGAGATAGATAGATAGATAGATAGATAGATAGATAGATAGATAGATAGATAGAGATAGATAGATGATAGATGATAGATGATAGATGATAGATGATAGATAGATGACAGACACACAGACACACAGACACACACACACACACACTGAGGAATTAATATAAAGATTTCCTGAGATGTTCCAGTCTCTATGTCACATAGCCATTTTCATCTTCCATAATTACCTTCAACCGCTCAAATGTAATGAATAAAATCCTTAAAAAATGGTAGTTACTAATGCATGAATGCAATTAGAGAAGTTATTTTAATAAATTATGAGAATCATTTTTAATGAAGATGGCCCAGAAGTGATAATTAGGTAGAATATCAGAAATGCAGTAATTTTTCACATGGCAATTAGTTAGTCACTCTAAAACATACAAGCTGTTCAAAAAAGCTTCATCTTCTCTTGAAATGTTTTAGCTATGAAAATGATACTGGTTGGAATAACATTTCAAATTGTGAGCTTCCAACTGGTTAGCCAAACATCAACATTCATTACTTTCAATGATTTCGGTTCTGATTATTCTAAATGCCAGACCTTGATCAGACCATAAGTATGTGTACCATCACTTGATCAGTTATTATAGTAATATACTATTTGGCAATGGCAAACTGCTTCTCTTCTGAAAAACCTTGCCAAGAAAACTGCTGGGACCTCTCTCAGCAGTCTCCAAAAATCAGAAATAATTGAATGGAGGGGCGGGGAACTATTCGGAGACGGTTGCTACTTATTGTATATAGCTTTATTTTTAACTCATAGGTCATGACAGTAGAGTTATCCATATTTGATTCAACAGCTCATTCTTTTACTGAATAGCTAAATGGCATAAAGCAAAAACAACAACAACATATCAATCTTTCCCACCACATCATTCTAGAAGCAGTGCGGAAGACCATTGCTATTTTGAGGGACATAGGGACATATTTTTATTTATCCTTTATATTAAGAAAAGTTTAGAACTCATTCGGAGCTAACCTGCCTTCCCCCCCCCCCCCACTCATTTTCTGAATAAAGGAGAAGGCGGGGAGAGAAATCTTCACATAGCTGCAAATCTGTGAAAGTCTCAAACTTTCCCTCTTCCCATTTCAGTTCCAAGTGCCACCAAGTCAAGATCAACTCTTGCAGTCTCATGAACATGAAGTCATGGTGTTGATAAAAACAAACTTTAGGATTTTTGTTGTTTGTTGGGAGCTGTGGCACTGTGAACCTAGCGTTGGTTATTGTGGAGATCAGCTGTCCTTGGGGTATTTCTGTTGCTGTTAAAGAGCTACAGACAGCTAGTAAAAGATTTCGGCATGTAAGAGATTTGGGTATCGTCTTCCTTTGATATATTTTATATTAGGAGTTTACATTCATTTGAATTAATTTAAAAGCTTAAAATTTATTTATTCACTAGCGTGATTGTTGTCTCTGGATCCAAACCCCCTCCCCACCCACCAATTTCCTAGCCATTTGATAACTGCCTTGATACTTGACAAAACAATCATAGCAAGATGATTGCTATGATTGCCAATGTAGATGGGACTAGGAAGCCAATGCCATGTAGATCAATATTACTTTTATTGCTAACCTACCGGTATATTGTAATAACAAAAGCTTGCAAATCTGAATGTGCTTCCCTCAATTTTCCTATCTTCATTCGGTTGAACCAGGGATGTGCTTGTCCGAGATGTTACTCACATGATGTTCTGGCCCTGGGCTCAGGCCTCTTTTATCTGACTTTGCCTTGGTAGTGGCTTTTTATGTTTATCTTTACATTACCACGTGGTGGCTTAGTGGCTAAGATGCTGAGCTTGTCGATCGAAAGGTCAGCAATTCGGCAGTTCGAATCCCTAGCACTGTGTAATGGAGTGAGCTTCCATTACTTGTCTCAGCTTCTGCCAACCTAGCAGTTTGAAAGCACATAAAAATGCAAGTAGAAAAATAGGGACCACTTTGGTGGGAAGATAACAGCGTTCCGTGCACCTTCGAAGTTTAATCATGCTGGCCACATGACCCCGAAGATAGCAATAGCAATAGCAGTTAGACTTATATACCGCTTCATAGGGCTTTCAGCCCTCTCTAAGCGGTTTACAGAGTCAGCATATTGCCCCCAACAACAATCCGGGTCCTCATTTTACCCACCTCGGAAGGATGGAAGGCTGAGTCAACCCTGAGCCGGTGAGATTTGAAACGCTGAACTGCAGAACTGCAGTGAGCTGAAGTAGCCTGCAGTGCTGCATTTAACCACTGTGCCACCTCGGCTCTAGATGATGTCTTTGGACAGCGCTGGCTTTGAAACGGAGATGAGCACCACCCCCTAGAGTAGAGAACGACTAGCACATATGTGTGAGGGAACCTTTATCTTTACCTTTATGTTACCACACAGATTTGCCATATGTTCTGGATTGTATCTGAAGTGTTTAGAGGGAGCACTGGTTTAATACAGGTCATGGGATTTAAGACGTAGTTTCATCTCACAAAATCAACTACCACTGGTGGTAGGAATTTTTTAAAATTAAACTATAGGTTTTGGTTTGGGAGCAACATATCTCATATGTACTTCAGTCACTGCACTACAAAATAAAATAAAATTTGAATAACTACAAATGAAATCACTTTGGAAACCTGCTTAGCTTTCTCCAAAGCATTTGTAAATTAAACCACTCTCAGTCAGACAAAATTATACCTGGAGTTTACAAATAACATTTCAGTGTCTTTTGAACATATTAATGGAATAACTAATTATGTAGGCGTAAAGGTGTAAATATGGTGTTTGTTTTTTAAAAGAATTCTTCATTAAAGCACATAATTTATTTCTATCATTACGGCAGTAAAACTTCATATACTGAGCTACATATTCTGCTAGAGTCTTATCAGTATGTTTAACTTATTCTATTTATAAAAGCCTTAAATATGAACAAAGTAGTTTATTTTTGAAATCAAATTATTTGTGGCACCAGTCTAGTCTTTATTAAATTTATTCTGCACATCATTTTGTTGGCTTCAGAAGAACTATTTCCATTCAGGTTGTTGCTGAAAAAACATATTATTATACAAGAAAGATTATCAAAATCCTAAGAATTATATGGAATAACATCATAACAGGGAATATTGTGTTCCTAGTCTTTGCCAGGACTTCAATTATTTTTTGATCTTTGGTAAGTAGAAAACAGAATAACAGAGTTGGAAGGGACATTGGAGGTCTTCTAGTCCAACTCCCCAACTTCTAGTCAAACAGGAGACTCTCTACAGTTTCAGACAGGTGGCTGTCCATATCTTCTTAAAAGCCTCCAGTGATGGACAACCACAACTTTTGAAGACATCTCCGTGGTCATGTGGCCAGCATGACTAAATGCCTAAGTCATACAGAATGCTGTTACCTTCCCACCAAAGATGGTTCCTATTTTTCTAATTGCATTTTTACATGCTTTCGAACTTCCAGGTTGGCAGAAGCTGGGACAAGTAACAGGAGCTCATTCCGTTACACGGCGTTAGGGATTCGAACCACTGAACTGCCGACCTTTCTAATCGACAAGCTCAGCATCTTAGCCACTGAGTCACCACGTCCCTAACTAACATACTAAGGAGTATTTATTTTACCTCAGTTTATTATATATTAATCAATATATAATAAACTAAATTAAAGTAAAGTAAATACAGATGAAATAAGAAAATATTATAGTATATTGATATGTGAAAAACATTCCCAATTAACTACAGGAAAACCTCATTTACTGACTGCATTGTTTAACACCATTATGATGGTGTAAAAAAAAAAGCTCCGAGACCAGTCCTTACATTTATGACCCACTGTAGCATCCTATGGTTATTTGTGTGCTTCATAACTGAGTTGCAACAAACAGAGTTAATGGAGAATGTGGCAGTAAAATCATAAGTCTTGGCCAAATGATGTTTCACTTAACAACCAAAGGAGAAATGAGGTGGTAAGTTTGCTATGGTCATGTGATTTTCTGCTTAGTGACTCCAACACTTAGCAACTGAGTTGCTATTCCTTGTTGTGGTTGTTAAGTGAGTACTACCTGTAATCAGGTAAGATTGTTGCCCTTAACAGACCCCTAACTGATCTAGCTAGGATGTTCTTAGTTGAATGGCTTTAGCTTTACACTAAAATATTTCTTACTGTTCATGTGTTTATACTTTACTACAGAGGTGGTAGTCTACCAGTTCAGACTGGATCTCCCAAACAAGTAGTGGAAATCATGGGTGGCTCTGTCCATCTGCACCTGGCTCTATGGCCCATTTAGACTCTCTTTTTTTCGCCAAAAGTGCATCCGCAGAAGAATCTGTGCATGTGCAGAGATTGAAGGGAACTTGTGCATGCGCACGCTCACATTTGCAAACCGGTAGGAAAGGTAAGTGTATACCATCCCTGCTTTACTACCTTGGGAAAAGTAAAATAGCTTATTTATGGGGTTCTAAGAGGGCTATCCTGTCAATTAGTGACTTTAAATGCTGTGGTCTGGATGAAATATAAATTTGGTAGTTAAACAGGATATGACTGGTGTTATTTGTTTGGGATGGCCACGTTAATTGAGAAGTCAAATCAGCAGCCCAAAAGGGAGGGGACAAGGGAACAGGGAGGTCTGCTCCCCCCTCCAAAAAAGTGCCTATTCTCTTTACTTTTTTTACTGCAGTAAAATACCTATCTTTAAATGACTGTCCCATCCCAGTAAACCTTCTTTAAAAACACAGATTTCCCATTAACCATCCCCATGATCTATTATTATTATTATTATTATTATTATTATTATTATTATTATTATTATTATTATTATTATTATACAATTGTATCACAGCGGCCAGTTGTTTCGCCGGATTTGGCATTGGTTACTAGTCGGGCCCCACCCAGGGGCCTAGGACGTCGTAACGTATTTTCGTAATATGCGTGCAGATCCAAGCAGTGCGGCTTTTTGCATTTGACTGATGGTGATTTTGTCAATTTTTAACTGTTTTAAATGTAATTCAAGTGCTTTTGGAATAGCACCCAGTGTGCCAATTACGACTGGAATTACCACTGCTGGTTTGTGCCATAGTCGTTGAATTTCGATTTTTAAGTCCTGGTATCTTGCGATTTTTTCATGTTCCTTCTCGGCGACCCTGCTATCACCTGGTATTGCGATGTCTATGATTGTGACCTTATTTTTCTCAACCAGTGTGATGTCTGGTGTATTATGCGCCAGTATTTTGTCGGTTTGTATACGGAAATCCCACAAGATCTTGACCATCTGATTTTCGGTGACTTTTTCAGGCTGATGTTCCCACCAGTTTGTTGCTGTTTTAATATTATAATTTTTGCACAGATTCCAATGGATCATTTGTGCGACTGAATTGTGCCGCAATTTATAATCAGTCTGCGTGATTTTTTTACAGCAGCTGAGTATGTGATCAACAGTTTCATCAGCTTCTTTGCAAAGTCTGCATTTGGCATCATCAGAGGATTTTTCGATTTTGGCCTTAATGGCATTTGTGCGGATAGCTTGTTCTTGCGCAGCCAGGATTAGTGACTCTGTTTCTTTCTTTAATGTACCTGTTTTTAACCATAACCAAGTTTGTTCACTGTCCACTTTATCTTTTATTTTTTCCAGAAATTGACCATGCAGGGCTTTGTTCTGCCAACTCTCCATTCTTGATTTTATCACATCTTTTCTGTATTCTTGTTTTGTCTGTTGGGCCTTCAGTAGATTTTTGTTCTTTACTTCGATTAATAGATGTTCTTGACTTTCTTTTAAATAATCAGCCAGTGCATGTTTTTCTTCTTCAACTGTTTGCTTCACTTGTAATAATCCTCTGCCACCTGATTTTCGGGGCAGATATAGTCTATCAGTATCACCACGTGGATGTAAACTGTAGTGCATTGTCATTAGTTTCCTGGTTTTTCGGTCCAAAAGGTCCAAATCAGCTTGTGTCCAGTTAACTATGCCAGCTGTGTATCTTATAACTGGTATTGCCCAGGTATTTATGGCCTTGATTGTATTTCCACCATTCAATTTAGATTTCAAAATTTTCCTAACTCTGTTGGTGTACTCTCGCCTGACAATAGTTTTTACTTCTCCATGCTTGATGTTATCCAACTGCAGAATGCCTAAGTATTTGTAGGCTTCATTTTCTATGCATTTAATTAGTTGGCCATTGGGCATTTCAATTCCCTCACATGCAGTGATTTTGCCTCTTTTTATGGATACAGTGGCACATTTTTCCATGCCAAACTGCATTGAAATATCGGTGCTGAATACTCGGACTATATTTGTCAATGATTGGATTTCTATTTCTGACTTTCCATAGAGTTTCAAATCATCCATATATAGTAAATGCGAAATTTTTTCAACTTCTTTGGCTGTTTGGTAGCCTAATTTCATTTTTTTTAAGATTACTGATAGTGGGATCATTGCGATGATGAAGAGAAGAGGTGAAAGTGAATCACCCTGGAAAATTTCTCGCTTGATATTAACCATTCCGTAGATCTCATTCCCTACTGCCAACTCAGTTCTCCATTGTTTCATCGCCTTTTCAGTAAAGGATGTAATATTTTTGCTAATGCCAGTTGTTTCTAAGCATTTTATGATCCAACTATGTGGCAGTGAGTCAAATGCCTTTTTGTAATCAATCCAGACCATATTCAAGTTCGTTTTTCTCTTCTTACAATTTTCTAATATCATTTTATCAATTAGGAGCTGATCTTTTGTGCCCCTGCTCCTTCTTTTGTTGCCTTTTTGCTCTACTGGCAAGATGTTGTTTGTTTCCAAATAATCCATCATGTTATCTGCAATAATCCCTGTGAGTAATTTGAAGGTTGTTGGCAAGCATGTTATTGGTCTGTAGTTTTCAGGTGTTGTTCCTTTAGTTGCATCTTTCTGAATCAAGTATGTTTTTCCAGTTGTCAACCATTCATCAATTTGGCCCTTTTGTAAAATTTCATTCAGTTGCCTGGCCAATATTGCATGTAAACTGGTCAGATATTTGAGCCAGAAACCATGTAATTGGTCCTTTCCAGGTGATGTCCAATTCTTTACCTTTTTACTCGCTTGATATTAACCATTCGATTTTTTACCGTCTCAGTTGTTATTTATAATACTTGCATTTGTTTGTTGCCAATGCTTCTCTCAAAGTCATGTATCTACTTTGCTTTCTTATTGTAGTCCTTTGCATTTTCCCACAATTCTTTCCAGAATTCAACTGTGGCCTGCTTTTCTGTTTTTTCACTTTTGGTGTCACCATTCACGTTAAGACTTTGATAAAAATGCCATTGGTTTGATCGAAATTGCTGATTTTGTTTATATTGGATGATTCGTGCCTCATATCTTTCAATTTTTCTAGCTGTTGCTGTTATCCGCTGTTTTACAATCTCTACAGCTTCATTGATGTTTCTTGTATCCAATCTATATCTTCTGATTAGCCGTTCTATGGTTTTGTTGTTTTTAAGCCGTTGCTCATGCATGTTCTTTAAGTTACTAGCATCTGCCCTTAATTTTTTGACTTTTTGTTCTAATCGGATTTTCCAGTTTGGCTTTGATGCTTTTTCTGTTGTGTGACTAGGCACTTTGATTTTAATGCCTAGTTCATTAGTGACTATTACAGCTGCGCTGTACATTAACTGGTTCGTTTCCAAGATGGATCCCAATTCAATTGTTGAAAACACTGCATTAACCATTTTCATGATAGGGGCCAAAATTTTCTTAGGCACAGTTTTTAGTGATGGTAAATGTTGCCTTTCCTCATTAAGCAGAAAATGCTCCATGATCTTATCCTTCAATTCTTTTTGTTTTTGAGTTAGTTCATCAGTTGGTTCAGTGATAACTGGTTCTAGTGGTGGTGGTATTATTTCCTCTCCGAGAGCTTCTTCTGGGAGTTCTACTATAATGTCCTTAGTTGTGTCTTGAATATCAGTTATTTCCAGTTGTGATATTGTTTTTTTTAGGTTTTGCAATTTGCAATTTGCCTGAATTTCCTCAAGTTCAACTTCACTAAACACTTTATTCCGTATAATAAATCGCCTTTGATCTGCTAGTCATTGTTCACTAACATTTGAATCTGGATATTGTTCTTTCCGTAATTCATACATTCGCTTTAAATAGCCTCTTTTTTCTGGCTCTGAGTTGTAGTAACAGGCCATTATGGCACAGTTTTCATCTGCACTATATTTTCGTCATTTTGTTGGCTGGTCCACTTGTAGCCCACTTGTCGACGGATGTCCAGGGACCCCAACAACCTGCGCGATGACCGATGCGGTATAAAATTTTTATTTGTTTCTTTCACCATATTGTATGGGTTGGCGTTTTTTTTTTTTATGGGGCCAGTTGCCAACCTGACCCCAACCCTCCTCCTTTCTCATCCGGGCTTGGGACTGGCAATGGCGGAGTTGTTGTTGTTGTTGTTGTTGTTGTTGTTGTTGTTATTATTATTATTATTATTATTATTATTATTATTATTATTATTATTGTACAATTGTATCACAGCGGCCAGTTGTTTCGCCGGATTTGGCATTGGTTACTAGTCGGGCCCCACCCAGGGGCCTAGGACGTCATAACGTATTTTCGTAATATGCGTGCAGATCCAAGCAGTGCGGCTTTTTGCATTTGACTGATGGTGATTTTGTCAATTTTTAACTGTTTTAAATGTAATTCCAGTGCTTTTTGAATAGCACCCAGTGTGCCAATTACCACTGGAATTACCACTGCTGGTTTGTGCCATAGTCGTTGAATTTCAATTTTTAAGTCCTGGTATCTTGCGATTTTTTCATGTTCCTTCTCGGCGACCCTGCTATCACCTGGTATTGCAATGTCTATGATTGTGACCTTATTTTTCTCAACCAGTGTGATGTCTGGTGTATTATGTGCCAGTATTTTGTCGGTTTGTATACGGAAATCCCACAAGATCTTGACCATCTGATTTTCGGTGACTTTTTCAGGCTGATGTTCCCACCAGTTTGTTGCTGTTTTAATATTATAATTTTTGCACAGATTCCAATGGATCATTTGTGCGACTGAATTGTGCCGCAATTTATAATCAGTCTGCGTGATTTTTTTACAGCAGCTGAGTATGTGATCAACAGTTTCATCAGCTTCTTTGCAAAGTCTGCATTTGGCATCATCAGAGGATTTTTCGATTTTGGCCTTAATGGCATTTGTGCGGATAGCTTGTTCTTGCGCAGCCAGGATTAGTGACTCTGTTTCTTTCTTTAATGTACCTGTTTTTAACCATAACCAAGTTTGTTCACTGTCCACTTTATCTTTTATTTTTTCCAGAAATTGACCATGCAGGGCTTTGTTCTGCCAACTCTCCATTCTTGATTTTATCACATCTTTTCTGTATTCTTGTTTTGTCTGTTGGGCCTTCAGTAGATTTTTGTTCTTTACTTCGATTAATAGATGTTCTTGACTTTCTTTTAAATAATCAGCCAGTGCATGTTTTTCTTCTTCAACTGTTTGCTTCACTTGTAATAATCCTCTGCCACCTGATTTTCGGGGCAGATATAGTCTATCAGTATCACCACGTGGATGTAAACTGTAGTGCATTGTCATTAGTTTCCTGGTTTTTCGGTCCAAAAGGTCCAAATCAGCTTGTGTCCAGTTAACTATGCCAGCTGTGTATCTTATAACTGGTATTGCCCAGGTATTTATGGCCTTGATTGTATTTCCACCATTCAATTTAGATTTCAAAATTTTCCTAACTCTGTTGGTGTACTCTCGCCTGACAATAGTTTTTACTTCTCCATGCTTGATGTTATCCAACTGCAGAATGCCTAAGTATTTGTAGGCTTCATTTTCTTTGCATTTAATTAGTTGGCCATTGGGCATTTCAATTCCCTCAGATGCAGTGATTTTGCCTCTTTTTATGGCTACAGTGGCGCATTTTTCCATGCTAAACTGCATTGAAATATCGGTGCTGAATACTCGGACTGTATTTGTCAATGATTGGATTTCTATTTCTGACTTTCCATAGAGTTTCAAATCATCCATATATAGTAAATGCGAAATTTTTTCAGCTTTTTTGGCTGTTTGGTAGCCTAATTTCATTTTTTTTAAGATTACTGATAGTGGGATCATTGCGATGATGAAGAGAAGAGGTGAAAGTGAATCACCCTGGAAATTCCTCGCTTGATATTAACCATTCCGTAGCTCTCATTCCCTACTGCCAACTCAGTTCTCCATTGTTTCATTGCCTTTTCAGTAAAGGATGTAATATTTTTGCTAATGTGTCACGCCCCACTCCATTCCATAATTAGGAAAGAAGACCAAGAGACTCCATGGGTTGGAAATCCAAAGTACTTTTACTAATTATAAATGGTAAGCGAGCAGTAGTGAAGCAAAATCTGAATAATATGGCGCGAAAGCAATTGATATATAGCAAAGCCCGTTCCCCCCCCTTAGGATCAAAGCTCCAGTCCAATCATAAGTCCTTCAAATGTCAGGTGTGAGATAACTTCAAAAAGACAGGCCAAGATGGAATGTGAAGGCCGTTGATGCAGGCGGGAAACACGTACGCATGCGTAAATCCCAACGACTGGTACATCCTAGAACATTCTTTCAGCAGTCCTCCAGCACATCAATTAAAACCCTCCCACATACATGCCCCCCCTTCCCGTTTCATGGCAGCTGAAGCAGCAGCAAAGCAGAAGCTGACATCCGGCCGTCCCCCGGAAAAAAGGCTGTCAGGCCTGGAAGAAAAAACAAACAAAACAGACAAACAACAAACAAGCAAGAGAGGGAAAGGAGAAAAGTCAAGGCTTGTCTGGATAAGCAGCATAAAACTTCTGGAGTAAGCGGGGAGCACGAACGTGGGACTTATCAACCCATTCCGTGTGGGAGGGGGGAAAATGTTTCCAAGCTACAAGGTATTGGATGCGATTACGGTGCCTGCGGGAATCCAGAATGTCCCGAACTTCAAAATGATGTTCACCATCAATAAGCAACGGAGCAGGCGGAGGGTCATCTGCGGGCCGTAGGTCAGACACCTGAACTGGCTTGATGAGGTTGATATGGAATACCGGATGGATCCGGTTGAGATGTTTGGGCAATTGCAAACGAACAGAAACAGGATTGATAACTTTCACAATTGGGAAAGGGCCAACATACTTGGGACCCAATTTCTTAGACTTTTGTGTAGTATGCAAGAATTTAGTGGACAAATACACTAAATCTCCAACGTGGTACTCATAAGGCTGGGAGCGTTTCTTATCAGCCTGCTTCTTATGAGCCTTGTGGGCAGCGTCCAAGGTGGAAAGAGTGAGGGGCCAAAGGCGACTAAGACGTTCACTCCAGTCTGCAACGGAAGGAACTTGAGGCTGGGCCGTAGGCAGTTCAGGAATAGGAACAAAATCCTGGCCGTAAACGACCCGGAAAGGGGTGAAACCTGTGCTGGAGTGAACCGAATTGTTATAGGCCACTTCAGCGTGCGGTAACAAGTCCACCCAATCGTCCTGTTGATAATTGATGAAACAACGTAAATATTGTTCAAGGACGGAATTAGTACGTTCACAGCCGCCATTAGTCTGAGGATGGTAGGCGGAGCTAAGGCCCTGGGCGGAGCCAATACGTGTGAGGAACTCCTTCCAAAATTTAGATGTGAATTGGACCCCACGATCGGAGATAATACGGTCGGGAACCCCATGCAAACGGTATATGTGGGAAAGGAATAGCTTAGCCAACGCCTTGGCGGAAGGAATCTTATGGCAAGGCACGAAATGAACTTGCTTGGAGAACAAATCAGTAACCACCCAGATGACCGTGTGCCCTTGGCTCTCGGGGAGCTCCACAATAAAGTCCATAGAAATCTCCTTCCACGGGGCAACCGGGCGGGCGACGGACTGCAGAAGCCCGTGTGGTTTCCCCGGC